>NW_022475406.1:0-95222 GCF_009193585.1 Aspergillus caelatus
AAAAAAAAAAAAAAAAGAGAAAGAAAACAAAGAAAAAATCCACAAGAAACCGAGTAAGGCTTGGAATAAGTGGGGGTATCCCTAAGTCGCATGAAGCTTGACCAAGACTCAAGATTTCCGTGGCCTTTGGTTCTCTCGTTGGTGATCCAAGATCCTTGAGACTCCGCTTGAATTCGATGTCACGGGAGCCCATCTGACCGCTTCTCTCACTGGGTCAGGCATCACTAACTCAGTTTCTTTTATGTTATTGATATCTTCCATGCGACAGGTTATCTGAGTCTTCTTTGAAGGCAGCAGGGTTTGGCCACTTTCAAATGTATTACCATTCTTTCTTACTCTGTTTAGACTTTCTCCCATACCTCGCATAGAGGCCCGGGACTTGGCACATCATGTACTGTGCATGTATGTACTCTGTACGGGGGCAGTTCTCTCTCCGTATAGACTCAAGTTGAGGCGGTGATCTTCAGAGCTCCAACACTGCCTCTGTGCTTCGCCTTTCTTGTCATGAATGCCTAAATCCAATTCTAATTTTGGCCCTACGAACTATAATCAACATTCTACAACATCATGGAGGAGGGACCCATAACCTTGCCCAACGAGGAATGAAGAATTCTCCAAGTTGTCTATCCCTGCGGTGATCAATGTGGAGAAGTGGATGAGAAGGCCGAGAGAGCAGAGTGCTAAGTTCTAACCCTCAGAAAGTCACCCTAGTGACTTGTTTAGAGTAATTCTATTGCTCTTTGCTTATGACTAGTCCCATACTTATCGCTGCTCTGAATGGAGCAAGATCATCCTCCCCTGGTTGTTATTTATAATGTGGTGATTAAAATTATCATCGACGCTGGACAGCCAAGAGCTGCCTATGTCATGCCCAGAACCGGTAGTCTGTAATAGTTACCAATATTCACAGCACACCTCCCCCAAAATTTGATTCTGGATGTGCTGTCCCTGTTTGTACTACTGATTTCTCTCGACAGAGGGAGGTAGAGTCGAAGATCGCATCATCCATTTTGGTGGCTGCGACTCTTGGCCATTACAGTAGCATTATCGGGCAGTCAATAGCGTCATGGTTGGATGGGTGATCGGCCAAACCCGTGGATTCTGTGGACGGTTGCACTCCCATCGTACTCCGAGTACTGTAAGTAACACTTCATCGCAACGCAAGGGGCCTTCGATCCAAGAAATTCCTTGAGGATTCTATTGCAGCTTCCATTCCTCGGCCGCTACCTTCATCCCTTCCATGTACTTCTTTCAGTTCTAATTATGTTAGGCTTGACAAGTTCGAAGATACGGTATTTACATGTAGTATCTCTGTGAGGCTTCCCGGGAGTACAGAGCATTTCGGGGGCTGCAACCTACCGCATTAACAAAACAGAAAAACAGAAAAAAGAAGAAAAAAGAAAAAAAGGGAGCCAAGACTACGGATCAGGAACGAATGAACTGTGCTGTCAAGTAAGGAACGGGCTCGGCGAGAACGTAGGTAATGATTCATTGAAGGTTTCGCTTCAACCTCGACTATTCAAGTCTTGGAAATGAAGATATCACCAATAGTACGCCATAGTGATCAAGGAGAGTCAAATCAACTAGACTCAATTGTGTTTAACTCGAAGATGAAGGCGCGTAAAGCGCCAGAGTAGGTTTGCCAGGGTTTGATCCTAATTTAGTGCTGGGAGCCGGTTTCGTCCTAGCGACTGGTTGAATCCAAGAAAGAAGTTTGGCCGAGTGTAGCCTCAGGCTGTCAAGTTTCAACTGAATTGGTTACCATTACCCTTCCCGTCTTGGTGTGTTCAGACACGGCGCCTACGGTTGGTACGTTACCAGTAACTAGTTAGGTAAGAGTAAGGAAAAGCGGTCGAGATGAAGTGGCACTTAGCTGGAGAGCTGTCTTCGCTTGTTAGTAATAATAGTCATAATAATATGCGCACCGGAGTTATCCTGGTCTTCTTCACCATTGTCTCCATCATCACTGAAACCGAGTGCCAGTGGTCGACCTTGTCGTTGTTCCGGGGCTGCAATGGTCAGGTAACTTACGGTTACATTACTGGTTTCTCGTCCGGCAGAGTGTTCGACCAAGCGATAGGGCAACCTCTGGGACGGCGTTACGACTTACGAGTGCTGCTGCAGCTCGTGCCGCCCTGGGATCCGGCCTCGTGGGGGTGAAATGAAATGTACTTACAGTAGTACAGCATGGGATCGGGGACCATCAATAGTTTGTCGAGATTTAGTAGCATCCATTTTTGGGTCAGATCGAAATAGGATCAAGGAATTAATCTTCTAGAAGAATAGGATCTATATCTCTTCTGATAATACCCTCCGATGGATTTGTGTGCATGTGTGCGCATAAACTCGGTCTGTACTTTTCATGATGTAGTTTTTGTTGGGCAAATTACTGGCGCGGGTTAGTCAGCTCGGCAGCTGCCTTTCCCTTTTGGGTAATTCCAGGGTACCTTTCCAAAATGCCTCATAGTCATCTCTCTCACTCGGCATGAATCCGGTCCCGATGGGTGAAACCGGCTCGTAACCATCAATCTTCTTTCAGTCCTTTGAATCTTAGGGTTCAACCTACGCAGTTTCAGACAATTAGACGAGATGATCTCGCTTCTAGGAAGATACAGAGATCTACTTTGAGAAAATATCTCCTAATAAAGAATTTCTTCCCAAATTATTCTCAACGAGATTGTTCGAGGCAGTACACCGTCAACTTGCAAAAAAAAACAGCAGTACTGTATTTTTTCAGCCAGCGTCACGTAGCCGCAGGAACAGAAGCATGCATCAGTTTGGAGAGTAAAGCGACAGGGTGGGTCCGTCTTGGCGGGGATGGTTGGACCAAGCGTCTGCAGAAGAAAAGAAGGCCAAGAGAAGATCTCTTTTCCCTTTTTTTTTTTTTTTTTCCTTGACTAATTGTAGTTGTTCAAGTGTCGTTGACAGTGTGGCAACCACTCCTGACCAGTGACTTACGGAGTACCCTGACCGATCAAGGCTTCCCACCCCCCAAAAAGCCAAACCCAGTGCCGCTCTCCCGCGCCCCGTCATAGGATTTTACCCTGATGGGATTTTTTTTTTTTTTTTTTGATTTTGCTTTTGCTTTTGCTTTTGCTTTAATTATGATTTTTTCCTTTAAACCCTCCCACCCCTCTAAATTACGCCGTACTTACTGTATCGGCTGCTAACCATTGAATCATTAATTATTTCTATTTTCCGTTTTGATTATTTAATTTTTCTAATTTCTATTTTTTTTTTATTAAAATACACTTTTTGCCCTCCCCTCCCTTCCCAATATCACTTTTTTATTTTCCGACTTCCTCTTAACATTCCTTCTTCCTTCATCTCGAACTCAAAGCCTACTATTGCCAACACATTGTTTTTTTTTTTCTGGAGCTTTTCTTGAACGCGTCTTCTTCTGGCGCTCTTTGAGCTGCCATCTATTGAAGAAGGCGTAGATCTCAGATCTTGGCCGCATACCAGACGCCATCGTCTCCTCTCCCTGCTGCGCCATACCTCAACACCATGCCTTGTATATCATGACCATCTTCGTCCTTTTTGGGACCCCATTCTCTTCTGCCCTCTGGCTCGATCGGTTGCACAATTGATCGATATTGAGAGAGCATCTTCTTATTCAATATATTTGATTGATGAACTTATCGGATTATATTCTTTTCAAGCAATTGAATCCTCCAATCTTCGCCGTCGCCCACTATCCTTTCCACCTCTCACCATACTACTACCTACCGAGCTGTCTCTTTATCCTCACTCACCTTGTTTCTCTCACATACTCCCTGTCGTCAGTATTAATATAATCATAAAGTGATGGCCAACTTCCGTGGTGGTGACCGACCTTTCTCGTCGATACAACACATCTTGAAGATGCTACTCTCACCTCATCAGTCCAACAAGTCTGCCCCGCAAGAAAACGCAATGACTGAGGACATCGATGAACCTCCCGATCACCGGTTCCTAAATACCGCCCCAATGAACGTTGACGACGGTGTGGTTTACGTCAAGTCTCCCACCGCCATGAGTGATAAGAAAGAATCCCTCCTCACCCGTGCCCTCCGGCACAGCCCGACTCTAAGCCCGTCTGAAGAGCTTCCCTCACCCCGTGACCGGTCCTTCTACCGCTCGTACCCTCATAGTAACGTTAGCGGCGTGTCGACTGCTGAATTGACTAGCGACGAAGGCTTGAGCAGTCCATCTTTGTCCAGCACCCCCAGCCCACCTCTACCAGCTCAGCTATCCAGCAAAGCCCCGTCAATGGGCAGCAACAAGAAGTTGACCATACAGACTAGCGAGTCGACTGTAGAGGCCAACCTCGGACGCAAGAGATGCATCAGCTTTGCATGCGGGCGTAAAACGGAGGAGTCGAAGGTCCAACCACCCACACCGCAACGACCGACCGTGCAGAAGAATGATACCAACCCTACCCCAACAGAGCCTGCGAAGCGGAGGACGGTCCTCACCTTCGTTTGCCCAGCCCGTGACCCGGAGACGAAAAGAGAACGGTCTCCGTGCCGTGGTGTCAGTTTACGATCACGTCCTCGCGGGTCACCTGCCCCTATCTCTCGTAAGGCATCTCCTGAGAAGGTTGTGCCTCCAGTCGCCCAGGTCCAGAAGCCAGCCACCGAGAAGAGGGGTGTACCCACGAGCGGTCTGGGCAAGTTCGAAGAGTCTGAGGCGACTCGCTTCCACGAGTTTGCTAGCTCTGAGGAGGAAGATGATGAATGGGTCACCAAGTCTGGTGACTACACGGACAAGATCACCATGAGTGATTGCATGAAGAAAGAAATCGCGATTCGGAAACTCGGCGAAGAAGCAGAGGAGGAGGCTCTTGAGGACGAAGCAGAGGATGAAGAAGAGGACGACGACGATGATGAGGATGATGACGATGACGATGAGTCAACTGTCAGTGACCTCTCATCGGATGATGGTAACGAGTCAGATAACGAGGCAGGCTTTGCGGATTCAGATGAGAGCGATGATGGCTCCGAGTATGAATTTTGGGCTCCTGCCACGACTACTGCCGCAACCAGTCCTCTGACTCTCGAGGTTCCTCCTACTGTTCTCCCTCGGAGGGACTCGAACACGTCCTTCGACTCTGGTTATGATGATCTGAGCCGGAGATGGCCACCTGCACTCTCGGGCAAAGGCATCAACCGTGCGAAGCCTATGAAGATGCGCCCTAGGACCCCCAACTTGCCTGACAGTACAGACTTTGTCTGCGGCACGTTTGATGAAGATCGACCTCTGGAAGCTGCCTACAAGTCTTGCATCGAACAGCGTCGACTCTCCAAGCAAATCATCATCCCTCAAGACATCGACCCTAGCTTCCCCACATCGGATCTTGATGAGGAGGATGAGGATGACGACGACGATCTGGCAGAGTCTATCATGGTCGACGAACCGGCTCGAGGAAGATCTGGGGCTGACCAGACTCGGAAGCAGTCCCCTCGCTTGTCTCCCAAGCGGATGGTCTCTCCACCTCCTCCTCGCCGCCATGGCCGCTCCTCCCCCAGGCGTCTACGCTCTCCACCACCACCGGTGAAGTTAAAGTCCCCGGCTAAAGCCGAACAGACTGTCGGCGACGATGTCACCCATCTTCAGGCTCCTGGTGTGAACATCAGCGAGTTGGTTCAACGCCGGCACGTTACTCGTACCAAGTCGCTTCCTCGGACACCCAACCCCTTCTTCGCTAAACAGGATGGCTCTTATCGCTGGACAGGTATTGTTCCCCTCCGAGAGTCACCTGAGCGTGAATCATCCCGCACTCGTGAAGTGCATACCAGAGGCCCCATCGACATTGTTGAGGGTCTCGAGAAGAAGCGCCAGAAGCGCAAAGAAAAGTACTGGCGTCAACACTGCCGCAAAGCTGCCAAGGAGCAGATGGAGCGGCGGCCCATTCCCGGAAAGGGTGCTGAACGGATGAAGGACCTGGGCCTCGCAGTTGCTGAGAGGTGCCGAGCCTACGGTGTCGGAGAAGACGCACAGCTCGTCCTATCTGTTTAGACTTTTCCATTCTTCATCAGAAGGGATACATGCCTTTCTTGTAAATATTGATTATTTTTAACGATCACCCACTCGTTGACTGTTGTTTCCTACCTGGCTGATGGCTTTCTGCTTCGGAGGACATTTGTTTGCATTTACAGGGCGATCGCTTTTGCTTCTTCGTTTCTTGTGATACATATTTGTTACCCGCACTCCCTTTTATTACTATTTTTATGACATCCCTTCTGTTGGGCGGCCTCTGTTTCTGGTCGGGACTCTGGTTTGGTCTGTTTTTTTGTTTTAATCTTTGTTGCATGGAGGCGGTTCATGAAGTGTATACCCCCTTTTGGTTGTTGCGCGCGACGTTGTAGATACCGGTTCCAACCGACTGATCAGTGTGCTGGTCCCTCAGAATATCCGAATTTCAAACAAATGAAAAAATATACATACAAAACCAAAGACTTACTTTACATCCTTTGTAGTTGACTTTCGTTTTTAGAATCGAAGAGAAGAAGAAAAAAATGACCGAGATTCAGGTACTAATGGGAGATATAGACATACGTGGTCCCGGCTGATCTCCCGGCGCTTTGGTTGGCTTAGCCGAGCGCTAAGCGTCAGGCAAGCGAAAGCCCAACGTCAACCACCGCAACCGTGTCTTATCTTCTTCAAACCTCACCGCCAGCGCTCCAGCCTTCGCAAGCTTCGCACTCCATATCACCGATCTTCAGTACCTACCCATCTGGACTGAATCGATCTCACCATGTGGATCATTAACTGGTGTACGTGCTGTTCCCCCGTTTCCTGTCTTCCCGGTCGGCCACTTGTTTTTGAACAAGTCGATCTGCAGACCCAAATGCAAAACTCCATTATACCCCCTTCGGAATGGACCTCTTCTTAATCCCATCCACTACCTGGCCATCTTCATCCTTGACATACCGTCGATGAAAGCAATGCAGTCGCTGATGGTCCCCTCCGCACAGTCTACGATATCTTGGCCTCCCTCGGCCTGCTCAACAAGCACGCCAAGCTCCTCTTCCTCGGCCTCGACAATGCCGGAAAGACGACTCTTCTGCACATGTTGAAGGTGTGTACCTACCCCTGCACACCCTCTCCCGCTCCCGCCACCGTATACCCAGGCGCAGTGTGACGCGGCCGCTCAATTGCGGTCCAGGAAATGAAAGACAGTTTAGGCCATATGCTAACGCGAGGGAAATATTAGAACGACCGGGTTGCCGTCCTCCAGCCTACCGCTCATCCGAGTATGTTATCCTTGACCTTAAAACGATGTGGACGTGGCACTGGTCGATTTATTGGGGGACTAGAATCGGGTGGCAAATTGGTCCAAAGGCTAACCGGGCACCAACAACAGCGTCGGAGGAGCTTGCTATTGGAAACAACCGCTTCACTACTTTTGACTTGGGTGGTCACCAGCAGGGTAAGTGCATAAGACACATTTTACCTTACCTATCTATCCCTCTTCATATCTACGCTTTATCCCCAATCAACCATACTCCTTCCATCGGGTGAATCAACTTCTGACAACGCACTCCGAGTACAGCCCGTCGTCTTTGGAAGGACTACTTCCCTGAAGTGAGCGGTATCGTTTTCCTCGTTGACGCCAAGGACCACGAGCGTTTCCCCGAGTCCAAGGCCGAGCTCGACGCCCTCCTCGCCATGGAGGAGCTCGCCAAGGTCCCCTTCCTCATTCTCGGCAACAAGATCGACCACCCCGACGCCGTCAGCGAGGACGAACTCAGACACCAGCTGGGACTCTACCAGACCACAGGAAAGGGCAAGGTGCCGCTCGAGGGCATCCGACCGATCGAGGTCTTCATGTGCAGTGTCGTGATGAGACAGGGTGAGTCCTGCCAAGCCCCTCAGCCCCGTTTCTAATCTATCCGTCACATTCCATGGGAAACACAACAACTAATCAATCACAGGTTACGGCGAGGGTATCAGGTGGCTGTCTCAATACGTTTAAGCTTGAAAAATAACAAAAAATCGTATGCAAGCTTGAGCGGAAACATTACAAGGGGGAGGGAGTTCATGAGTAGATGGACTGGACGGAGTACTTCTTTCTATTTTGATATCTCGCACATCGTCTCTCCTGGTTTCGGTGGCATGTAATTGATTATGATCAATCGTCAATCGATTTTTAGCTTGTTTGAATTAGCTATTTACTAGGTCTAATTTTCTTTTACTTTGACTTGTCCGCATTTCTTTGCTCATTGTTATCATTTGAAACCGTAGCGTTATACAGTGGCTGGGGGCAACACAATGAGTGATTGATATCACAGCTTATCATTGAGAATTTCGAGGTTTTGTGGACTAGGTAGCAGTTCAAGAAAACCGTGAATATATGTAGTAGATAGCAAAGATAAACAACGCTCTACCCTTCAAATACTGGGGTGTCTATATACTGCTAGTAGGGGGCATGAATACTGACAGTACAAAGCATTCCAAATATCTACCCCCACTTACCAATGAAGTTCTTTACCAAAAGAAAAAAAAAAAAAAAAAAAAGAAAGAGATCAACAAGTCCGATAATTATGCCTCTAAAATACAGTAATACATTGAATGAAATGGATTGATCCGAAAAATCTCCATCACCTCTGCACAGACGAGCCAGGAAGAGGAAAGGGGGAGAGAGAGCAGCAGGCTATTGTCGCATCAAATGTTGGGTTTCTTTTGCCACTAGATGAAAAGAATCAATAAACCAATAACATGGACTCATCATGAACATGATAAGGGATACATGATGTGCTGATATGATGGCATGCGGTGTTCGTTATCGTCAAGTCATCCAATCCATTCGAGTTCATTGCACGGGGCCGCTTCACAAGACCCTCGAGAGATCCCATTACGGGTCCACTGGGTAAAGGGTTATGGAAAGTAGAAGGGCAGGGTAGGCAAGGACGGCTATTGGGGGATGGGATGGATCTTGCAGTTCAAAGACATGGACATGTCGTTGCTTATTTGGTTGGCATTACACTCACAGGAAGATTTTCAAAAAAGCGCAAACGGAGAACACCAGATGCAGCCCGTCGCTTTCCCTCCCTCAGTAAATGATTCGGACAAGACAAGAGTCAAAGAAAAGGAAAAGGAAAAGAAGTGAAAATAAACAAGGAAATAGAAAGTAAAGAAAAAAAAAAAGAGTAGAACACCGACCCCGACGGGAGCAGAAGTACCTTCCATATAAAGAGATAGGGAAAATAACATATTCAGCGCAAAGGAAAAGAAATCACTCGGAGTCGCTGGAGGTGGTATGCGGGGGAGGAAATGACGCTCTGCATATCGTAAGGCTCTTTCGGGTGACCTGTTGTATCTGCTGCTTCCGACCGTCTAATGCATTGGCCATCGATGATGCGGGGGATCTGGATCCGGTCTCGTGTGGTGATGAGTGGGTGGGTATGTTGTGTTTATCTCCGTCCGAACCTGCTGCACATGGAAAAGCTCGTATGTCTTACTTCTTCTTTTGCTTTCGCGGAGGAGTGATGGGCCTGTTTGAGCTCATGCCCCCGTAAACGTACTTTTGTTTCTTTTCTGCTGGTTTCAAGATCTGCGAGAAACAGGTTAGCTTCCTGTATCGTCACATTGAGCGGGGTAACGCGAGCGGCAACATACCTGGAAGGAACAGAGTAGACTCTCATCGACACTCATCATGGCACCAGCGTTGTCAAACTCTCCACAATAGTTGGGGGCACTGAAAAGCGTGACGAGTTGACGCTTGGAGAAGAACTCATAGCCGTCCTCGACCACTTGGTGTGCACGGCAAATCAAATCCATATCATGTTTCTGGAGGAAACGGGAGACGACATCGGGACCAAACGTGAACGAAACACCTCGGTCGTTTTCACTCCAGCCCGTGATGTCCTTGTCCGGATCGGACCACAGAAGATCGCACAGGAGACCGCAGTCAGGAATCTGTTCTCGTTAGCAGGCCAAGCCTTGAGCTTCAGGAGCCAGGCGAGAAGGATTTGGATCAATGGGGAGAACCCATCGTGGCACCCGGTTGAACTGCCAGAGGGCAAAGAAAAATCTCCAACAGATAAACCACGATGGGCGGGGGTGGGGTAACAGAGGGGCACTTACATCAGTGGGACGCATCACACGGCGAATTTGCTCCATGGAGTTCAGATCGGGGCTCAGACCACCATGCATGGTGAAGATCTTCTCATCAATGATAGCCGCAATGGGGAGGCAGTTGAAGCAATCGGTGAAAGTCTTCCACAGCTTGATGTTATACCTCCGCTTACATTCATCGTAGAAGCCGTAGATACGGTTGATGGATGCGCATTCGTGGTTTCCACGGAGAACGAAGAAGTTTTCGGGGTACTTGATCTTGTATGCCAGGAGTAGACAGATGGTCTCGAGGGACTGCTTGCCACGGTCCACGTAGTCTCCAAGGAATAGGTAGTTGGCCTCGGGCGGGAATCCACCGTATTCGAAAAGACGCAAAAGATCGTAGTATTGGCCGTGAATATCACCGCAAATCTGATCGCGCCAGCACGTTAGCCCTCAGGGACAAAGCCATTGTTACCCGAGATTCCGGCTCAGGAGACAGGGCCGCGGCGTTACCTTGATTGGCGCTTCCAACTCTAGCAGGATGGGTTGCGAGATGAAAATTTCCCGAGCCTTGGTGCAGAGATAACGAATCTCTGATTCCAACAACTGAACCTGCTTTCCAGGGCGGCTACCCCTCACCTCCAACAATCTATCAATGATCGAGTCCAAATCCACTTCCTGATCAGCCATGGCGACGGGGCTCTAACGAGAGACGACGGGAGCGAAAGAAAAGCAAAGAGTAGGTAATGCACACGAGCGTAAGCAATGAGGAAAGAAAAGGAAGGATAAAGAGTAGTTCGCGAAACGCTTGTTACAATGACGCGGCGTCTATACTGTGATAACCAAACTATTAGCATCCCTCTCCGGTCATGGAGGATAGAAAATTTCGATGGGTCTGGTCAAGGCCCGGCGAAAAACGCGTGAACAATGCGCTCGGGCTCGTCGTGGTTGAGGCAGCGATGAAAGAGGGGTGGAGCGCTTACCAAACGGATCTAAAGGGAACAACAAGATATGGAAACGAAAACAGGCCAAACGGCCTTGTACAATCGGGGAATCTGGCGAGGAGCCAGACGAGGTGTGAAGATCAAACACTCCCCTCCAGATCGTAGATGACGCGCGGTGAGAATAGGATGATGCGGATTCCGAGCGATGAAACAAAGCCTCAAAGACTGTGGATGAGCAAAAAGGAAAAAATAAGTTGTTGACCAGAAACCTTAGGCGGAAAACTCGACGGGCTATTAAATTTCCCTTTTTTTGGGGGGAAAGAGGATGCGATAGAATGGCCGAAAAGCCGTGTAAATCGGAAGGTTGAGATGGGAAAGCTTGCCAGGAAAGCAAAAGCGATCTTGTGGTGGCGTGAAGGGGTTGTTGTGGTGGAAGGGGATTGTTGAGAAAGAGAGAGAGAGAGCGAGCGAGAGAACGAAAGCGAGAGCGTCGGCAATCAAGGGATCTTTTTCCTGTTCCGCTCAGACGGCTGAAAATTTTTTGATAATTCGGCCTAGGTTGGGACCTATTTGGGCAGCAGAATGAGAATGAGGATTTTTCTTTTCTTTTCTATTTTTGTTTCCTTATCTTGGATTCTTCAGGGAGAAGAGAGAGAGAGGGAGAGAGAGAAGAAGAGGAGGAGGAGTAGGAGTGGGCAGGGTCGAGACGGGGAAGGAGATCAAAGGGTAGACTCACCAAAGAGGGCAGGTTGACCAGTGAGAGAGTGAAAAAGACGAAGAGAAACTCAAGAAAAAAAAAACCCAAAGGTTCCTTCAGTCGCTCGGCCGCCCGGCCATCCTCGCTCTCTCATTGGTCCATCGTTTGTTTGGGGAGATTGTATGGGTTCCTTTATCCATCATTCAATTCATTCAACTACAACCTCAACTTCAATTCTTTCAACGATGTTACCCTTATCTTGACTCTAATGACTACTGGATTCCCTTCTCTCCTTCCCACTAACAGTTATTCTGAATAGATCTCTTCCACCC
The DNA here is from genome assembly GCF_009193585.1 of Aspergillus caelatus. Lineage (NCBI taxonomy): Eukaryota > Fungi > Ascomycota > Eurotiomycetes > Eurotiales > Aspergillaceae > Aspergillus > Aspergillus caelatus. Next base: position 12,018 of record NW_022475406.1, read on the forward strand.
GACCTAGAATACATGCTATCAATTTCCATCGGACCCCATCTGATCTACTTCTATCGCCACCAGGCTCTGATCGCGCGCATTCGCTCCTCAAAGGCGCTGACCCTCACCAGTAGGAGAAAGAAAAAAAAAAATTGACATCCGATCCATGACAGCCCATCAAATCGAATTTTCTCCTGTCAGCAGATGTTGTGCATAAAGCACTTACGTGCCTTAGTCTCTCAGTATTCTTATCCCAACCACACTTTTACTCCTACGCGAAATCTATGACGCAGTGCATCTTCGTCAACGCCCAACGCGCTTTTGCATTCAACTACTACTACTGCTAGTATTGATTCACGGAGAGATGGTCTCACTCTCTTCTCTCGCGCACGCGCAAAATGACTCTCGCTCATTTTCTCTTTTCATGTCTCATGCATTAGGTCCGAACTTCATCACTGCTCTGCGGAACTCCCGAAACTCGAGCAGGGGGTAATCTGGGATGATAGGAGAAAAGGAAACAACAGAAAAGAGGTATACATCAAGCAAATCAACAGTGTGGCATCTCAACATGCGTCAAATCAAGCCCCCTCAGTAAATCATTAGAGAGGATGAAGAATAGAAGAAGAGTTAAAAAGAGACGAAGAAAAAAGGGCCAGGAAATCATCAAAAGGCGGGATGAAAAAAGAAAGAAAACAAGAAGCTTCAGAAACGCCTATGAACACCATAAACCCTTCACCAAATACAATAATACATGCGGTCTAGAGACGGTGAATCTCGTGAATAAATTGCCTCCCATAACATGGACCAGCCTGAAACGGTCGAATGCAAGGTGTACGGTAGATAGGAGAGTGGTGAGAGGGTAAAAATCTCGTAGTCGTAAAAAGCAGAAATGTTCAGACATCCGGCCCGCTATCTTGAAAGGCCATAGAACGCCACCAAATGCACTCAGTGGCCAACTGCCACTGCCACAGGTATGAAACGTGACGGGGGTGATGGTAATAGTTAAGAAAAAATTGATAGGCGAAAGGAACCAGGTAAACGAGCCAACTTGAACGACTTTTGTGCTGCTTGGCGGTACGCCAACCAGTAGATACGGATGGGCAACTCAGGGTCGGCCTCCGCTCAGAATGGGTAGGTTGTTTGCCCGGGTAAGTGCCTCTGCTGGGATAATTGCTGAATCCCCGAGGTTCACACCCGTGCGAGGAACGTTGATGTCCCGTGGTGGTTGATCCCAGCCACGGTCTCCCAGCGCATGGAGCCAGGTGTTGCCGACGTCGTGTTTCAGAGCCTCCAGTTGCCGCCGGTAAAACTTGCCATCCGCGTTCCAGTCCAGATCCTGGACTGCCCGCGGTATGACAAAAGACTCGTTCATCGGCTGGCTGGTGAGGTCTGGATCACCGTCGACCTTTTCTGGGCTTCGAACTTTCGCAGGTCCGACCTGAGGTCCACCATCAGATCTCCGTTGACGGTCGGAAGACGGTGTCACAAATGGATCAACGGGTAATTGAATATGCTGAACAGGAAGGACAGAAGGCACCATCGCACCTGGGGTTTCTTTACCATCAGTTGAGGCCTTCTCCACAGACGTGTTGACAATCCTCCTTCGATGACCTTTCTTGCGACGAGTAGACCCAACGCCATATTCATTTTGTAATGTTCGTCGTGCACAACCATCTTCTCCCTCAGCGGGCCCGACAGCTGCGGCTCCCGGTACTGCGGTGTTGGCTGATTTGCTGACGACGGCCGAGTGGTCCGCGGCAGCTGATCGTATGACCGGTGTACCTTCGGGCTCGGCAACCCGGTCAATTAACTGCTTCCTCTCCGTGTACCCTGGACCGGATCCATCGATAATGATGTCTTCTGAGTATCCCGGAGTACGACGGAAGAGGTTGAAAATTACAACGCGGTAGCCAGAATGCGTTTTCACGAAAGGATTCCCAGACACCCAAATCTCCCGTATCTCAGGGAGACTCGTTAGTCGGGCAATCTCAGTGGGGTCGGTTAGGTCATTGTCTCGGAGGTCCAACCTTTCCAGGGAGAGTAGCCTTTCAATGCCAGCAAGCGAGCGAAGCCGGTTGCCGCGAAGATTAAGAGCGGTTATAGCAGGAAGAGGGTTGCGAGACAGTGAGTGGAGAGATTCTATCATGCAGTTTGAGAGATTAAGGGCTCGCAAAGCAACTAGTGTTGCGAGGCTGTCCGGGACCTCGGTGAAGAGATTCGCCGACAGATCAAGAGAGTACAGCGTATTGGCAACCGGAGCAAGTCCGGCGGCCGTGATGGAGGTCAAAGAGTTATCTGGAAAACCCAGGTGCCGCAAAAATTGCCATTTGGACGGTGGAAGACCGCCAGCAGCAAGGTTCGAAGAACTTCCATTACGATGACCGGTGTTATCACTCGAGTTTGAACTACCAGATCCGGTGCGTCGTATGCGCCGGCTATGGCGGTGGGAAGAGTGTTTGGAGCTTGTCGGGCGCGTGGGCGAGATACTTCCCGTTCGTGCATGACCTCTGGCACCTTCGGATCCTACTCTAAGCATGGGGGCCGCCTGGGGACTGGTGCTTGTACCGAACGCCGTATCAGCCACCGGGGACCCTGGAGCAGAGAGAGAGCCAGAGACGTCGGACTTATAGACCGGCTGAGGGTATGTATTCCCACTCCACCCCAGGACAGGCGATTGCTGATTCTTGGACGATCGCCGCCGACGCTTGTCAATGTCGTCCAACACTATCCCCGTCAACAGATCCGCGGGATCTTCGATTTTGGCTCTTTTCACAGTAAGGGTGCGTAGTTGCTCGGATAGTCGGTCCCAGCCGTAAAACGAGCGAAAGTCTATATCAATTATCTCTAGTCCACCCAAATTTTTAAAGGAGTGGAGAGGGACAGCGGTATCAAAAGGAAACTCTTCGTATCCGCGGATCAGGCGGGCACGACGGTCAGGGGCTAGGCGCAAGCACGGAATTTTAGTAAAAGCAGAGTAAAGATATTTAAGGTCTGCTTCTAGGGCTGCTTTGGCCTTCTCTGACTTGGAGACGGAGTCCTTCGAGCCTAGCCCGAATGACGACCAGAGAGCACTCATGCCAGACATGACACTACGGACACTGGATACAGAGTGGATAGAATCCCTGTCGCCCCTGGACCGTTGAGGCTTATTCAGGAACGAAACATAGGACTGCGACACGTCGGTATGAATATTCTCCAGTCTAACATTCATAGGGCCCACGGCTATAGAGAGTTCTTCGAATCGGGAGAGGAGGTAGAAGAGGTGGTGAGGGGTCAGGGTAAGTTTAGCGGGTTTAATGGTTTGAGAGGTGAATTTCAAGGCACCGAATGACAAGGCTGCCGCCAAAGCCGATGAGGCCGAGCTCGTAGACGAGCTCGACTGAGTGGACGCATTTTTGCTAGGTTGACGTTTCAACTGAAGCGCGTTGGCGAGTGCCTTCTCATGGGTTCGTACAAAACTGGCGAGATTCTACATAACATCCCCGAGTTAGTGGATAAAGAAGCCAGCCTATTGACGAGCCAGGATAAAGAATGAACAAGATCAATGTTATGCATGGGATACGAACCTTTATGAAAAGCTGTCCATCTTCATTGTTCAGCTTCTCCATTACGGACAATGCCTCGCCCAACGAGACACGATCACGTCAGGCGAACTTTGAAGAGGAGCGCTCAACAACTACTCGCAGTGTTCAAAACAGAAGTCGACATTTTGCTGACAACTAGAAAAAGTGAGACGCGAGACGACCTGTTACGTCAGGGGAAGCAAACAGTCAGCAACGATTACTGAAGCACGTCTTCCATGCCCGTGTAACCATGTAGTGAACCTAGGGCTATTGGGGATTGCAACCGGCCTGAGGGGTGAAAGAAAGAAGAAAAAAAAAAAAAAGCAAGGCAGAGGTGAGCATACCTGGAAAATCTCCGGTGTTAAAATAATCAAGAAGAGACCTTGTACTAATTCACGAGGTCTCCAACCACGACAATGATTGATAGACGGCTTGGAGGAAGAGAGCTGAGACAAAAGTTGATTCTCAATACTCAGCTGAGGAAAGACGTAGTCGCCTGGACAGAGAAAATGAGGCGTGTTGAAAACAGTGACCACCCAAAAGGAGAAGACGGGATGGGATGGGATAGAAAAGACAGGATCCAAGGGCGCTAAAATGCGAGAACCACCCTCTAGTGGAATTAGTGGTGGTGGATGATGGGGGGCAACGGTGGATATGGATGTGCACCTCGATCAATCAGCTGAGAGGGGCTGAGAGGCGTCAGCAGCGAATGACAAGGTAATTTAGCTTGAGTTAAATTGGGGAACAGGAAAAATGTCAAGTAGGCAACGGAGAAAAAAATGTATAATAAAAATAAAATAGAACGTAAAAAATTAACAGAAACAGGTAATTTTTGTTTAATACACTCCAAGAAAGGATTCGGATCAATGTCGATGATGAACCACCCAATCTGTTTTAATTGATAAGTAGATATATACTCGTGATAGAAGAGGGGGGTTTGAGAGGGAAAAAAATGGAAGCGAAGGAAGAGAGAAAATGCTGAGGGAACAGCGGCTGGCGATATACTAATATAATTAATTATCGTATATAAAATGATACCCTCTTATCGGTGCTCTGATCTCCCTTTGGTTGGCGAGCCGCTGTACCCGTGCTCAAGGTCCGTACATGCATACGTACCGTACGGTACGGGCGCAGCCGGTTACAGTTGGGAATACTACGCTGTATGCGGTATACCTCGTATGCATCCATGGTTTTCTCTTTTCTTTTTTTTTCTTTCTTTTAATTGTTTTAACCTTTACCCCTTTATCTGTAAATCTCACTGGTGGCCACAATGGTTCGTATATATTAGTCGTTACTCAGCGTGTCGACCGCTCATCTGTCCTTATCAAATCATGAAGGCGACTCTATTCTGGAAGATTGACCAAGAGAATGAGTGTATCTCCAATGGCGGGGTTGCGAACCTTCTCTTGTATCCCTATTGCAATTCTGTACCAGTCATGAGCGTCCGAAATTTGGGGAATAGCTCTTGGCCCCTTTGGTGAACCATTGGAACGGCAAATATCTATCAGTTTCAGATTGAGAAGAGTGTCATGTCATCAATCAACATAACATCCAACCCAGAAAGTGACATTCTTCGGCTCTGTAAGGTGGAGTAACTTTCCGAGTCCCTCGAGAGCGGATATCCCGATCGGTCGACCCATTTCAGTACGTCCATTGAATACCAGGATGCGAGAATAGATTAAAAACAATTTGTTGATCAGAGGTCAACACGAAGACGACAGAAAGGCTATCGATAAATTAAGCTAAGAGGCAATTCGCAATGTGATTCGTATAGGTACTTTTCCACGATGGCAGATGAGCTGATCACTAACAGTTAATTCGTTTTGTTTGTAACCAATTCAAAAAAAGGCTTCAACCTCCTTCTGCAGGTCGGTGAAAAAGGCTTTCTTTTCTTTTCTTTTCTTTTTCTTATTTTGTTTTGTTTTGTTTTGCTTTTTTTTTTTTTTTTTTTTTTTTTTGGAGGGGTGGGAAGTGATGGTTGGAAGGATGTTAGGGTGACCCGTGCTTTCGTGACCTAAGGTTGAGAAGACCCACCCGCTGGTACGGATAGTACACATCGTGATTGGTGGTGGGGCGCAACGTGCAGCCGATAGCGTCCTGGCGGGCATTTCAAGTTGGTCGGCATTGGACGAATCACGGACATACCCTGGTCACCTGCATGACGCTTTACCGGGTATAGAGGCTCTAGGGGGTGTTCGAAGTTGGCTCATGCAGAGGAATGGCGCCAATAGGGGGTATCACTAGTACTTAGGTACCTTAGTAGTACCAAATACTCCTACTAGTAGGTACTCTTGTCGTTCCTAAGTATAGGTATCATGCAAAAAGACCATACAGTAGTGGCTTCATTTTGATGAGGTCTAGAAACGTTTCAGCAGATCCATGGCGCTTGTATGCATGAGATCCTACGGTTACTACGTACTACCCTACCAGAGACGAGATTCGGAACATAATGCTCCTGGAGGTACCTCCCGCATTTTTGTTTCCTATCAGTGCCGGAGTACTGCGTCGGTATCTCGCACTGACGTTGACATTCTTCGGAGGCTCAAGTGGAGGGCGCTAATTTGTTAGTTCCTCAATCTTTTAGTATCAAATGACCTCAGCCTACTTCGGACCGAGATAAATTCAGCCATCAACCGTCATGTTATATGGACGATCGCTTTTTTTTTTTTTTTTTCTTATTGCCCTTGACTCATGAATTCAACATGTTTGATCTGAGTCAGTGCATTTAGTGCTGATATCTCAATTGACAAGAATCATGATTGATAGAGGCAATGATACGGATCTGTGACTCAAGCGCTATCGGAGAGAGCGATAAGACTAGTACTGTAGTCCGATCGTATCATCGATATACTACATAGTAGTAAGTTACTAAGGAGTATCCGCCTGTCAGTCACACCGCTCATGCTCCATCATCACACCACACATTCTTCGGTAATTCCATCCCTCCATTGTCCCAAATCGGAAAATAGGTCATTAAACCTACATCATACTTGACCCACGGGTCCAACCCATTTTCTTCCTTTCGCCTTCTTCGACTTCGTCTCCGTCTCCAGTGGCCCACGTTCGTGTGATCTCTTCTAAACACCGATCGTAACAAGGATATTGGTCAGTGGCTTTGGAAGGATGACGCCCATGATTGGTACATGACCGTAACCCGCCGCCGGATATGGAAACAGAACAACCTTTCGTGCCGCATCTTCAGACGTATCTGATGAGGATTGAATGGAGGATGCACATGATACCTCAGGCGATTCAACCATGTTTCAAACATGATACATATGTTGCCTCTAAATTACCAGTATATTTGAGGTGGCAGGCGAAGGAAGTATCAAGTATTAAACAAGTTTTAACTGTCTGTGGGCGTGCGTCGCCATATTAACTGGACGGTTAACCTATCGATGCCGAGCAAACTACAGCTGTATGTTCTTAGACTTGCAGCATGTACCTATACAGTGAGACCTGCGGTGTCGCCAATAGGAAAAAAGTTATCCAAGTCAGGTTCTGCATAACCTAGCAAGCTAGGAGTCCTACGAAAAAGAAGAGTAATCTGCATTGGCGGATTAACATATAACCTTTCGATATTATGCAGGAAGTAAGGAGTAGGTTTCCTTGGGGGGTGTTGACCAAGATCCTTGGATCATGGTGTAAGGCATGATTGAGTAAGAATGTTCTTGGCGACAACACCATGTTGGGGCTGATGATTCCTCCACTCTCCGATGTAGCAATTTGTTTTCTTCCATCCTTCGTATACCTACGTCAGTGCCAGAAAACTGAGCAAGAGGTGGTTCCGTATGCGTATAATGTCTCTGTACATCCAATACATGGAGGAGAAAGAATTGGATCATCGGGGTGAGGCACTGTATTGGAACGGGACTCCTTATTCTGTCCTTCACCAATCAAGCGCCAGGCCACTCACATGATCATCAATTTATGACATCGTTGTCTCTATGGCAAAGCAAAAAAAAGAAAGGGGGAAAGAAAGAAAGAACAAAAGAAAAAAAAAAAAAACTCATCTCAAAGTGAATCCTCCAAAAGGGCAACCCAGCCGGCGATTAGTCGGTGGATTGGTGGATATGGGAGATCTGACGAGGCGGGTCTCCACCGAAAGGTAGTCAACCGCTCGAATGATCAACGGGTGGCTCCCGCGAGGTGAGAGTCTCCTACCAATCACATTCGTCCGAGTAGACATTTGCGTTCATGAAATGACGAAGGGCTAAGAAGTGCCAAGTGAAGATGTCGATAAGGGAGGGAGTAGTATCTTAGTGTGTGTGCCACTGTGTACCGTCTGTGTGTGTGTGTGTGTGTGTGGCACACGTACCCAGTGGAAAAAACACCGACCCCGATCGTCATGCATTAGAGAGAATGCGGGAGAACAAGGGCGAAGATGAAGTGGTGGTGTTGGGGTAAAAAGGTTTTTTAAAATTAGCCCTGATGCACCCTCCCCTTTTAGGAAAGCCACGAGAGCGATTGATTCACTCAGGAATTCCATTCCAAAGACAAAGGGGGGAAGGTCCCAAGGATGCGAGCCGACTATGAAACACCAAGCGGTTATCGCGCGAGGAGTTTATTTTATTATTATTATTAATTTTTTATTATTTGAAGGAAAATAAAATAGGTAGACCGCCAAAATGGCAAACATTGTCTTCATTTGCCGAGATATCCAAAGCTTCGGGTTTAGAAACCTGGTAGAGCGGATCGCTTCATCCTGAAATTGAGTGGATAAAGAAAAGTGGGAAAAGTATATTGGTGGAACGAAACGCAACCAAAAGGTAATCAGAGGTAAAGTTTCAACTCGAGGGCAAGTGAAATCAAGAAAGAGGGTAAAAAAAAATATCGCAACTACTGTAAGTAAGAAGTGAGTTGTTACAAAAACATCCTTATCAGGCAACTGTTGCTGCGGTCACGTTCCCCATGCATTTTTATTGCATGATAGTAAAGTCTTCCGGCGGCACCCAAGCGAGTAGGCTAAAATGTGAGCAGTGGAGCACCTTCCATTGTCCATACTCGGATTGGTTTAGTCCGCTGGAGTGCAGTCAGACCAACCATATCGAGCAGTAGCTGCAAATCATCCACCCGCCTTGTTTTTGTCCGCCTTCAAAGACGCAAAGAAAAATCTCCAGTAATCTTGACGAACAACTGTTTCTTCTAAACTATTATTAGGAGTTTTCTTTCAACACAACCCCTCCTAGAGTGCCACTTGTAAAAATCTCCGAACTGACTGGAGATTTACCCCGCAATGCAATGCTCGATGTTCTAAGAGGCTTGTTTTCAATATAGTCAACGCCGTACAGTTGGCCCAGTCTCGAATCCTGAGAGGTGATACAGACAGTCGCAAATACAGTATAATCGGTCGGTACTATTTAGACCCAGGCCGCTAATGCTGTGAAGTGCTTCTGGAAAGAGGCGGTACTTCTTCCAAATAGTCGAAATGAGACTTCGCATGAAGATACGACTGGGAAGGTGTTCTCTACCTTATTGCCATCCCATTCTTGAAGGTGATACGGTGTAATGTACAGGAATCCTGGAGTTGTCAACATTGATTGTCCATTCGACATCATCCATGACCCAAGATCTCCATCATCGTGGTAGGTCAGTCATTCCAGATGGCCGATCCCGCGTGTTTTCTCCCCCACGCAGAACGTTGGTGTGCGTGGGCAGAACGCATACCGATGCTCCCCGGATTTCAGCGACACATGCTTCATTCCATTAAAATACGTGGCTACACTTTGTTATGTAATTCGCTCAAACTTAACCCGTCGGCTGGTGATCATGCGATACTTCGGGTAAGGATTGTCTCCTTTGCTTCTCTGCAATGTCGATCTATCAGCGTCACGGGCCATTTAGGTAAGCACGTTTTGTCGCGGTGGCTGTAGGAGAAGACAAGGGGAAATTGCGTGGGGATGGTCATGGAGGGTGGATTGATTCCCATGGTTGAGAGATGTGTCAGATTACTCTTAAGGTTTGATTGCCGTTTTGTCCGGTGGGAAGTAGAAAAGATGATAAAGCAGATACCAACCAAGTCTGCATGCAGGGATGGTCTGATCCTTTGGTCTGACTCTGCATACTGTTTGTCTCGACGGAAGAAAAGGAAATGCAAGTGATAAGAATCCTTCGGAAAAAAAAGAAACGAAAGAGAGCCAGGATTATAATTTACTATTACTGTTCATAATTTATTAGTTAATATTATAGTCATTCTTTTTGAGGGTAATGTGTACTGTAAGTATGTATGTAAGTGAGTGTTTACGAGAACTTATGAACTCGGTGTAACTTGAGAAGACGGTTCGTCAAAGAAGATTAAACCCATGTCTGGTGGGACCCATGGTTCTTTGTTTTCGGTCCGTCTTGACGAGCGCGGGGTCAACAACGGACACCAACGGTTTCTAGGGAAGATTGGGTGGCGGAATGCCAAGCTCCTCCGCCACAGATACTGTGGCTCGTGTCCAACTGTGAGGCGGTGTAACTTCTGACGTGACGTCGACGTACATGTACATTTTGTCTGGTCCGACAAGGATTCCGTGCCATTGGATCCATTGGTCGCTCAACCAGATCCCAACATCTTGCTCGACCATACTAATCATCTTACCATCCATCATGAACCATATCCAACAATGAACTCATCGGAGAAGTCTGCGGCTTGCGACATCTACGATCCCAAATCGATTCCGGACTATGACCGAGAATTTATCGACCCTGATGACTTGCGCCAATTCGAGAATGCGCTGAACGACAATGAAACCAGCTCCTTGGTAGCCCTCAACGACTGGCGACCTATCTACCAACGAGTTCGCAAGAATCGCGGCCGTCGAAAGCAGCCTCGTCGAACTACCGATGAAACGAGGGAAGGTGTCCTGTACACAGTCCTGAAATGGCCGTTTCTCTTCATCGTGTTTGGCTGGATTACCGTTCTGGGGTTTGCCTACGCATTGACCCGCTTTTACATCGTATTATATGAACGATGGGTATCCTGGAGGGGCAAGAAGGAATCTCTCAGGCGGGAACTCTGGAAGCAGACGGATTACAACGATTGGTTGAAAGCCGCCCAAGCGCTCGATGATCACTTGGGAAACCAGCAGTGGAAGGAAATCGATGAATATGCGTACTATGATCATCTCACTATCAACAAACTGGTCAACCAGTTAAGAAAGGCGCGGACAGATGTCGAACTGCAGATGCGAAATGGAGTTTCCAGCTCGACCGTGACCCCTGCGACCGAAGAACTATGTGCGTTGCTGGAGGGCTGCGTCAAGAACAACTTCGCAGGGGTGGAAAATCCTCGACTTTATAGTGAAACGTATTCCGGAACTAAGAACCTTGTGCAGGAGTACATTGACGAAGTGGAGAAGTGTATCCAAGTGGTATCGAGCAACAAGCGGGTCAGCAGTGAGGACAAGTATCAGCATTTCAAGCATCTAGATACGAATTTTGGACGGACTGCCCTTTGCTTATCCGGAGGTGCCACTTTTGCTTACTATCATTTCGGCGTGGCTAGAGCATTGCTGGATAACGGAGTCCTGCCCGAAATCATAACGGGAACGTCGGGAGGAGCCTTGGTTGCTGCCTTAATCGCGACTAGGACCGATGATGAGTTGAAACAACTCCTCGTCCCGGCTCTGGCACATCGTATACGGGCAAGTAGTGAAGGCATGGCGTCATGGATTTGGCGTTGGTGGCGGACAGGTGCTCGGTTTGACACTATCACATGGGCTCGTGAGTGTAGTTGGTTCTGCAGAGGATCCACTACCTTCAAGGAGGCGTACGAACGGACAGGACGTATATTGAACGTTTCGTGTGTGCCGTCTGACCCTCATTCTCCTACAATTTTGGCCAATTACCTGACTTCTCCTAATTGTGTCATTTGGAGCGCCGTGTTAGCCTCAGCCGCGGTCCCTGGTATACTCAATCCCGTTGTTTTAATGACCAAGAAGCGCGACGGGACACTCGCCCCGTACTCGTTCGGGCATAAGTGGAAAGATGGTAGCTTGCGCACTGATATCCCTATTAGGGCTTTAAACCTCCATTTCAATGTCAACTTCCCTATTGTTTCACAGGTAAGTCCGTTGCCATCCCAAGATCCGTCAAAGTTAGGAAAGTCTGACACATCTTTTAGGTTAATCCTCATATCAATCTTTTCTTCTTCAGCTCCCGAGGATCCGTTGGTCGCCCGGTTACACATCGGAGAGGCCGAGGGTGGCGCGGCGGTTTCTTGGGGTCTGCTATAGAACAATATATCAAGCTGGATCTGAATAAATGGCTTAGAGTCCTACGACACTTAGAACTGTTACCACGGCCACTGGGTCAAGATTGGAGCGAGATTTGGCTGCAAAAGTTCAGTGGGACCATAACGATCTGGCCCAAGACCATCCCGTCCGATTTCTACTATATCCTTTCGGACCCTACGCCTGAGCGATTGGCACGCATGCTTAACGTGGGCCAGCAGAGCGCCTTTCCCATGATACAATTCATCAAGAACCGGCTCAAGATCGAAAATGCGATCTTAAAGGGGCTCCATCAATACTCCCCCGCGGTGTCACCGGCGCAGTCCCGTCGAAGTCGCGGCCATACCGACAAGCCTTCGGACCCGATGACAGAACGTCTTGACCATAATCTCCCCGATCGTCAGCCTGACAACAAAGAGGATCTGTCAGATAGCTCGGGCATTGACTCCAATGTGTCATCTCGGGATTATTCTCGTCTACAACCGTCGAGTAGCCGACGCAACCGACGGAGAAGCACGGGAAATATTTTCCAGGAGATGCGCCGACAGTCAGCTGTCTTCTTCGATGACTCAGATTTATACGCAGAAGACGACAAGAAGGCCGAGTGATCGCTCATATCGTCTTTCGTTGTCTATCTATTCCCTTCTACCCTTTGCATTAGATGGCGTTGAACTATATCATACCACCACATTTGTCCAGAGCAGTATCTACTATTCCTTGGTTTTTGTGTACATCATATTTATATTACTTTGTATTAGATTTGAGAAGATTCCTCCACATATAATTCCCCTTATACATATGTCCCCAAGGTGTGGTCACGAACAATTGGCATTCGATAAGAGATATAGTCTGTCGCTGCAGCAATACCAGTCACACTCAAGGGTCGTGAAGATCCGGCGAGGGCAGGATAGACAAGCCAGCCTCCAGAGAAGCAGGAGATTATCAGAAGCGTCACTGCCAAATGTTGCAGAAGTAGTCTGATATGAGAACTTAATCAAAGGCCACTTATAGGAAGCATAGTTTGTTAGTCTTTCCATCATCGTACATCTTTAGATGCCTTTTCCTAAGACACCATACAAGAAATAGAGGCAGATGAGGTAGGAGTTATACCTACCATCATGTGTAGATATCTAGATCAGTACGGCAAGTTATTTAGAATTCAACCATAGTTTCATAGATACCGGTTCGTCTTGAAAATACCGCTGTCTATCCGCCGTCTTCGTCTTCATTTTTTTAAATATTTATTCCTTGGTTCACTACGCGGTGGGTATTGGTCACTTGGGCATTCAAGACTGCCAACCTCGAGGTAGCAACCCTTGCAACAACTAAGACTTTAAATTGTATGATGCTAAGAGGCAGTGAGAGGAGTATTATGCGATATCTTGCACACTGCAAAGCTCCACATAATCAGTCAGCTAGCAAAACACTGACAACGCTTTTCTTGAGGACATTTCGTAACGGACTCCCCAGATTGTTGAACCCCATTGTGACTACACGGCATTTCATCGGATACGTATCATTCTTTATGTAAATGTCGAAGGGGTATTGTAAGAAGTTTTCGGCGTATACGCCCCTGTATAAAGCTTTATGAGGTAAAACACATCGAAAGGGAAGACATCCCACTAAAGAAGTCCAATTCCCTTTTGGAGATTTTCCAATGATGCGATTCTAGAATGACTCGCATCTCTGAGTTGTCACCTCAGGTTCTTGATTTGACCACCGACAGGTTTAATACTAGTCAAGTTAGGCAAGGTCCGTGTGCATGGGTACCACCCTGGACGGTAACGTTGTTGGAGTAGATAGTTGGCAAAGTTAACGACAATATCCTCGATACATTGTGGCATGTGATTAGATGTAGGGTATTAATCATGTTATACAGCAGGTTCTAAGCCACTCCTGGCTTGCGTTGTGCTTTAAATCTGTATATCATAGGGTGTTCAACAGCCTTACAAAGAAAACGATTCCTGGCACCGACAAGCTTTCTAAAGACACGGGCCGTTTTCTCTTTGCATATCAGGGAAACTAGTAAAGTCATATTTCCGTAGGTCGAATCTGAGTTAATGTGGTGGGTTATGTGTGGCCCCCAAGTATTGATCTAGTTGAGTGCATTGGGTGTTCCATGGAATCGTTGTGCGACACAGCTCCCTAAGCTCGATGGGTCTGAATCCGACTGTCCAGAGCCAGTCGGAAAATGTGTAAGTGGATAGGTGGTCCAGAATTTGGGTTGGCTTTAGCGTCTGGCGTTGGGTGTGATAGTCTCTACCCCCTGATGCGATCCATGATAGGGTAAGATATATGACATTGTCCTCTTGGACAGGATAGCGCAGTTCTAACTCTGTTGATAGATGTGGGATCTCAGCACCACCATTGAGGCTGCATGAAAGTGCTTCATCGCAAATGGATCCGGTATCAGCCCCCAGAGTTCCGGAGTCGAAGAGAGTTGTCCTGCCTTGTATTAGTGGTTTCGACATATTGCTGTGTGGTATAGAAAGAGACTCGCCCCAGGTTGCATAAGAACTTCAACACATGCGCTTGAATATTTCCATGTGCATTTATACTTTCCCCAAGTCACGCTGAAGTTATCGATCAGCTGCATACCATACAAGCTTCAGGTCTTTCTCGAACGGAAAGCGTGAGGACAGTCCGTTTGTTCTTCTTCTCCCTCCATCATCATCATACCATACACAAGCACAGAGATTAGGGCTGCCACAAGCTAGATAGCTGTGTGCATAATTTCCGCAGTCGGTGCCAGAGTTTCCATCAAATCCCGAGGCTGGCCTTAATCACGTTGTGGATTTGGAGGCCAGTATCGGACATTGTGAGACACAAATGTAATGAGCTTGTTCGCTGGCAAAAAGAGAGCTAAACATAGGAAAGAATTTGGGAAAGGTTCTCAATTTGGGATGAGCCAGATATTCCATTTCTGAGTGTGTTGAGAGTCACTACAATTCTTCATTCCCTTCGATAAGGGAATGGGACGTGATCCAAATGGTCCCTAATAGAAAAGATTGAATAAATACCCCATAGTCAGGAAAGGAGGCCTGTATGTATAGAGCATTACTGTACCTCAGTATGACCAGTAAGGCTGAGTTCAAAGCGCCACAATTAGTGCATCGAGCGTGGATGAGAGTTCAGGGCCGAATGTTTAGTATTACAAATACCCTGCGCTATTTGGTTATTCTGCCTACCCACTTTCTAAATATTTCAACTTGAGGTTATATCGATACTCTCTTAAATTTTAGAAAAACTACCAGTTACGGTTTATCTTTGCATTGCCATTCTCGTCATCACGGTGACTTCGATCGAATCGATTCAGGTCATTAACCAGGTACGAAAATTTAAGTTATCTACAAGAGATTCTTACTACACAGTGAGCTGACAGAAATGAATTGGCATGTAAGTAATTGTCTTTAATCTCAAAGATATAGCTGCCTGGGTAATAAGCTAACAGAAATTGAGTTGATAATGTGTAAGTGATAATCCTTGATCTTAGAGAGATGAAGCTGACAGGTCACAGTTGAGACCATAAATTGACACAAGGTCCGGTTTCATGATTTCCAAGTTGTTCGATCTGCTGAAAACTTTCTATAATGGGAGGCGATGTCTTCGTAAATGCTTAGTTGAAGATCCTGAGTTCTATATACTGCATCAGTCGAGAAACGGTAAGCGTTGGAGTGTCTCCCATGATCTTGCAGTTCGGTACTTAATCAATCATACTATAACGTTTCTGCCACATTCCTGCCTGCACATCTTCTCCTTATAGAGTTTTATCCCTCGCAAAGGGTAAAAAGCTAACCCTAATTCTAATCCAGACCACTTATCAGGACATTGCAACCTCAACCCTTGTTGATAGATTTGCAAAACAAAACGAGACCGGATAGAACTGATAGAACGCTACAGTAAATATCATTTTTCACAGCTCATATTATACAATCTTAATGGTCTAGATTACGTTCTAAAGAGGCCCCGTCCTCAAGGTACTGATTGAACTATACTATTAAGCTTATTCAAGATAAGCTTCATACCAGCTGGGGACATTATTGGTTCGAAAAATCCCTCAATGACTGGATCTCGATTTGAATTTCTCCTTACCGAGTAAATATTTTGAGGTGCAGATCACTCGTATTACAGCATGCCAATGGTTCTCTGTGTTCTAGTAGCTTGAATTATCAGCTAACGCATCTACACGTGGAGAAGTCGTGTTTGTCAGACCACAACTTCCGGTCTAAGCAGCACATAGCAAGTCATCCGTGAATAGTATAGGTTATGTTTCTACCTGAATAATATACTTAAGCATGTTTCGGTGAGACATAGTCGCTATTTCCTTCATTCTTTTTATTTTTTTATTTTTTTATTTATTTATTTTATTTTATTTTATTTTTTTTAGGAATTTGATATGCCTATCGGATTTCTGGTCGCATATGTGACGGAGGTTGAATCGGTTCAAGCTGCTGTGGATGTAGGAGTTTGTTACTCTCTCAGAGCCTTCTTTATATAATATCATTTCTAAGTTATGTACAATACCTTCGCTCGACAAGAACCTTCGGTATGTGGAACTCAAGGAATCAGTTTTATGTCGACAATCAACTTATAGTTCGTATGACACAGAATCCTTGTTATTTATCATGCCACGAAATAGGAGATAGATAGACTAGCTCAGCGGGTAATCAGCTCATCTACTTGTCTACCCCTGTAAGGGTATTTCCAAGAGCCAACGAGAAGACTCAATAGTGCAATTGATTTGACAAATCAAATCAAGGCTCATACTATTCTTACACCCTTGTTCTCACGTGAGCCGGAGAGATTCACTTGACTGGGAGGTCTGATCACGACGGCACGTCAGCCAAACAACTACTGTTGAGGATAGACAGTCGCATAATATTGTGAAGTATAAGAAAGGAATTATTCTGCCTGGAACTTGGTGACATATGTAAATATAGAAGCCGTTCCTTATCGCGATTTGGCCCCCAATTAACTGAGGCTATATTACCGAACAAAAGCCCTCCGGAAGGGAAATGGCTTTTATAAGATGCTTATCGGGATTGCGAATATAACGGCTGCATATGAACGAGTGGGACTAGTGGCCACTCCTTGGTTATTTATGACGCTGTATCGAGACATGAAGCACGCGACCTTGAATGGGAGCCATGACTTGTGCCTTAGAGCATTGGTATCCCTGTCCTCCACTGTCTTGGCAGGGCTATTATTGCGTTCTCTGTTACAATGGAATGATAATTAACTCGGTGGTAGGGCGAGTTACTCGAGACCTGTGATCCTAAACAGCAAATTTGTCCTCCTTGAATCATATTCCCCAATTATTTAAAATACTATTCGAGGTTTTCTAGTTGTTAGAACAAAATCCCGGATTATTCTTACTGGGGATATCACTGGGTTACATGAAACTTCCCCCCACCCCCTCTCTCTCCATCTCACCCTTCAACTTATCGCGCAGAGAGAGTCCCGGAAACTGCCATGGTGTTAGGGCTCGGGATGGGGTCAGCCTAGTGCGTTACTATAGCACCGAATTTAATGTGGAGCCTACGAATAATACCGGATCTCCGAAGGAACCAAAACAAAATGGCTCAACTCTAGCGTCTTGTTCATTGCCACCCAAGAGTTCTCACTACCACCTTTTTATAAATAGGAGATTTATGTCCAGGACCACGCCAAGATAGAGGAGCGGAAGGAGTCCAATCGGAAATGCTCGTTTAGGCCCTGTTGGCTCTCTCACCCTTGTCATATCAGTCATGGTTTCTGAAAAGTAGGCAACGATCTTCGAGAATTATCTTCCCATGGTAGAAAATGCCATCCTCGGCATGCGAGAGATCTGGTGATACCCAATCCGATTGGGGTAAAAGAAGTACCTGGGGCCTTGGCATACAGCCCTATGTCCAATGCCTTGGAAGATTTATGTTAGCATAATTATTTTATTTTTTTTTTTTTGCATTGTTGCTAGGGTGAAACTAGCATATAGACTAGTATATGCGCACCTGCTGAGTTATTCGAAGAGGAACCGGCTATTCTGCTTTTCTGATTCTGTCTCAAATGTCGTGAGTTTTGTTGTTGTTACTGTACTACTACTGCCTTATTTCATCGTATATCATATGTGAATATATGAGTAGATAGCACTCGAAAATGCCCTCCCCGTCATCTCTGCTACGTACTTTATGTGCCATTTCCCTGCTCGGCCTGACAGCCGCCGCTCCGTCCGTGCAGACTGCCCTAACCAACGGCCCGCGACCGATCTACGCCATCGCACACAGAGTTCTCCGAACTGAAGCAGTGACAGCGGCGATCTCCCACGGTGCCAACGCAATAGAAGTTGATCTCCACGGCACGGACGAATGGTGGGCTGATCACGACTGCAAGAAAAACAGTGCCGGCGACACCGCCCGTGAGCTCTTCCAGTTCATCGCCGAAGAGCGTAGGAACGGCGCCAACATCACCTTCATCTGGCTAGACATCAAGAACCCCGATGAATGCCCGCAGTACGAACCATGCTCCATTCAGGCCCTGCGGGATCTAGTCCGCGAAACGCTAGAGCCAGTGGGCATCCGAGCCTTGTATGGCTTCTACCAAACCGGAGAAAGTCAGGGCTATAAGGAGATCCTGCATTCGCTGAATCAGAACGAGGCTATTTCTCTCAGTGGTTCTGCCAGGGATGTCTTTGAGATGTATTTTACTACTTCGCGGTCTCTGCCTGTGAAGCAGAGGATCATGGACTATGGACATGTCAATATTCAGAAGAATTTCGGAGATTGCCATGAGCGTGGGGGAACGACTTGTTCGGAGTTGCGCAATGGGCGCTCAGCTAGTGATAGAGGTCAACTGGGGAAGGTCTTCGCTTGGACTAGCACGGAGGGGGATACAAGATATGTGAGCGATCTGCTGAGTGTCGCTCAGGTTGACGGGATCATCTACGGGAATCAGAAGCATGATTATAAGGACGAAGCCCGTACTAGGAATGCCTTCTGGGAAATCCTAGATTTCGTGAAGGCTAATCCGGATACTGTCCGGATGGCGACGGCGGATGATGCACCTTGGTAGGTGATCTTATGTTTGGATCATTGCTGTCGATTCCGCTGTTTATTTCACAAACTTTGATTATGATTATATCTTCACTCCTGCAGCTTTGGACGTTTATTCCTCCCTCGCGCGACTCTCATCGACGTTATGTGCCTCTCCAAAAGGCTGCTCCGAGGAGAGACTGCTCGGAGAACGAAAGCGTTGGGTTAATGAAGGCATGAATGGTCAGATCAAATCTGCAAAACACTGTATATACCCCATTTCTTTCCAACTGCTATAGAAGTTCCTGGAAGGAACGGGAAACAAATCCATGCTAGCACGATCCTCGTAAAAAAGAGTCCAGTTAAGCATCGATTGAACTCAAGATGGCATGACATTCATACACTAACCGCTTCAAGGAAGGAGGTCGTGTGACCATAATTGGGAGATTGATTACTAGGTAACTAGACGTTACATCTCGTTGAATTTATGATTGGCATTTTACGAATATTGGTGCCACTGGGAAATACAAGACATACTTGCATCTAACCTACTGGTGACCTCCGGTCCAGCAACTTGCTATATAACTAACCAATTCGCGGTCACATCCTTAGCCAAGTGCAAATCCCCACTCAGAGCGTAGAGGGTTTGTAGGGCCAATGCTGCCTCGGGAGAGAAGTCTTCGACGAATGGTTCTTGGTCCGATCCCGCATCTCTCATTTCCACATCGTTATCCACATGCCTGGTGATTTGCACCACCGGCTTTGCTCCTCGATTCTCGGCCTGTATCTGCTTCCCCAGTTCTAATACACGCTGGTAGCCTTCTACGGCCAAATTGGATAGGCCGAGCATGTGCCATACTCGAGCATAGTTGAACTCCATTTCCTGTCGCTCTTGCAGAAGACTCCCTGGCCGCTCTCGAACGCGTCGATATTCCTCCATAAATGCGAGTCCTTGCATGATCATGAAGTGCCGGTTTTCGGACTGACGTTTGAGAGAATGGTGAATATAACTGAGGGCGATCGAAAGAAGCACCGTTGGATTTTGGTCGTCCAAGGCATACGCACGGAAGAAGTAATTCAGAGCCGGCAGAAAGCTGTTACCAGAATAAAGTATATGACCGTACAGTACCAGAAGAGCGACATCCATAGCTTCTGCTGGAACGACTTCTCCGTTCTCATCACGCGTCGATAAACGTGCACGCTCGTGATAGATTGATTCTCTCACGGGCTTACTCGACCGCAAGCCTGTGGTCCCGTCCGGGATCGTGTAGTCCATAGCTTTGATCTGCCGCAACATGAATTTCATGTTTGCTGATGAATGGAAGAGAGACCGGTGGGGGTCCCCACAGAGGCGACTCAGCATGGAAAAAAGTCGATACGTATCAGTTACGAACTGATACTCCTTGATGAACCAGCGTGCCTCATTGGCAAGCGTTTCCTCGTCCTGCGCTCGGAGAGCACAAGCTATCCCAAGTCAGCTGTGAAACGCGCATCGGGAAAAGGGGTACTCACTGAACCAGCAAACGTGGATCAAGCGAGTGCTGGGCTTGGAATGGTACCAAATGCTGGCATCTGCAGCAGCAGCAAGTGAGTCGTACGCTTCTTCTGGTTCACCCTGTCCTGCCACAGCAAGGGCGTACTGGAGGAACAGGTCAAGCCACTCATCAAAAGATATGCCATGATAGTCGGTCGGGATAGCCCCTTGAAGAGGTTCTTCGGTGATGGTGCCTATGCAGATGTTAGTTGCACAAAATACACACGACTTAGTGGTTTAATCGTACCAAGAGACTCCTGAAGACGGCCAGCCATTTCCTGCATCTCATCCATCATCGTTTGACCCTTAGACTTCCCAGACTTTTTATGGGCTTCTCGTGAATAGCCAAGAAACACGGCATTGCGCTGTAGCGGATAGAATACTCGGTTAGACCGAAACTCACGCAACAGTGCATCGGCAATATCCAGCCAATCCTCCGTGGCTTCAAGATCGCCTTCTTTTACCTTTGGCTGCAGCTGCAGTAGTTTGGTGTAGAGGAATTGGATGCTTTCTGTCCTTTCATTTTCAGACTCCGGGGAATCCTTTCGACCGAACACAGCTGCAGACTTAGTGGTAAGTGTAGGTGCTGCTACATCATTACCTACAGAGTCTGGCAAAGCGGAACTCAAACCAGGCGCCGCAATTTCACCTTCAGCTAACTTGAACTCCATTACTAACTGCTCCAGTCTTGTGTCTTTCCGTCGGCGATTCCCCCTGGTTTCTTGCCTGCCAAGTAGAACGGCTTCGTTAACATACTTGAATGCCTGCTCGGTCATGCCAATGCCCTCATATAACTTCGCCAGCTGTACACGAGATTCTATATTCCTCGCGTCATGCTCTGCGACTGTAAGATAACAATTTTCGGCGTCTTCGAGCCTATCCAGGTGCCGAAAGCAATCTCCCATTGCCATGAAGAAACTGACATCTGCATACTCTTCTGTTTGCTGTAGTGGCATGTAGAACCGGAGTGCATCTTCGAATAGTCCAACTTCTTTGAGTGCGTCTGCAACCTCTCGGAAGAGATCCCCGTAATCATAAAGTCGGGCCCCTTCGGATGTGTCGTCTGGATTGAGCCACCCGAAGTGATGCTGTAAGCTTGTGTTAGAAACAAGATGCGTGCTAACGATTTCATCCATACAAGACTCACCAAAGCTTCATCCTTATGCTGATACCCCATTCTCAGACGGAAAAGGCCAAGTTTAATGCGCAGCTCTAGAGGAAGACCCAGCCCATAAGAGTCTCGTGGCCATCGCCCTGGTTCGTAACCATCAGCTTTGATGCGCCGAGGCGAATCACTAGCATCCCATTCGCGATCATCCTCATCGAAGTCTTCCCACATCGTGTCATTCTTGCGGCCAAGGAGCCATCTAGAGAGCGTCTTCAGGGCCCAAAGCCCCTTTTCGGGTTGGTTTAAGTAGCTATAAAGCTCAGCATAGATATTCACATCTGACCAGGAAAACTCGGGAGCCTCTTCTGGGTCAAGAGATAAAAAATACTCCACACTGTCTGCCCAGTGATCAACTGCCTTCTGGACATCATTCAAGTCAATATAGATCTCCGCAATATGTCGCAGAGCCCTGGCATTATGCGGCAATTCCTTGAGAATCCGCTCGTACTCCGTCGCAGCTCGGCCGTTGTAACCTAATTCCCGGTAGATAGCCGCTCGTTGGAAGCGTACATTGAAGTTCTTTGGGTTGATATCAATGACACGGCTATAGCAGTAAACAACATCATTGAGTGCGCTTTGGCGATCCTCTCCAGCCCGCTCCAGGATCATTCGTGCCACTTTGGCCCAGACTGTCGGATCTTTAGGGCGCGTATGTGCACCGCTAAACAAAGCGGTCAATGCTTTGTCTTTGTGGCCCTGTGCTAACCAAATCTCTGATAGGAGAGAATGGGCAGCAAACATCTCCGGGTTGATTTGAATTGCCTGTTTTACTAACTCGATAGCACGGTCATAATCACCATCAATAAAGGCCGATGTAGCCTCCGAGTGCAGTATCTTGAATTCGGGGCTAGGCTCTAATGGTTTGCGAGGTCCGCGCTTGATACCTTTACCACCACGCGCACCGAAGCGACCAGAAAAAGGCCCCGTGCCTCTGCGGCGTCTCCTTCGACGAGAATACGAATCATCATCGCCGTCATCACCCTCATCAGTCAGTTCCTCATCGCTATATGGTAGGTTAGTTTGAAATAAGTTGGTGACAAACAACAACAGCCGAGATGTATACTGACGTCGAGCTTTCTTCTGGGGAGAATTCATAAGTAGAATCTTCCGCAGAGTCATCAAATTCAGCATATTCTTCAGCATCTTCGTCTTCATCGAGCGGTATATCCTCTGGTAACTGTGAAGTATTGCTTGGGAACAAGTCCTTATACAAACGGGGGTCCAGCACTGAATGAATAGGGTCGGACTGGGCCGTTTGCTGGGGTCCCTGCCACGGATAATGTATCGTCTCGTCAATGTCAGGGTACGCGACGTCCCCGGCTTGGGTATCGTGACTGGGCTGGTCAGGATAACCCATATTTACGATTTGGGTCTTCAGGCTATCCACCAGGGTCTCTTGTCTTGCTTAATGCTTTTCGAAGCCGATTGCCCATAAAAGCCTTTGGACCCTCTTCGGAATCCCAACGCACTCCCACGGACAAATAGTATTAGATCGATTGGTTGCACAAAAATTGTGCGGCACCGTCAGAAAAATAATAGAACGATAGTCTGGGGCGTGGAACTTAAAGATGCCGAGGACGAGGGCCGATCATAGCTGATTTGGGGGCTCAGCGAACCAGAATGAAGAATGCAACGGTTGTGTCCACCTTCGTGCGTGTAGAGTAGTAGTTATGATATAGATAGTTCGATCCTTCTACTCGGACTGGGATTGCGAGGTGTGTGGGAAAATAAAAATAAGAATAAGAATAAATAGATAAAGGGGAGTATAATAAAAAGTCAAAGAAGAAAAGAAAGAGAGATATCAGATGCGCAGAATTATTTTATTCATAGCAACAATTAAGCGCCAGTCAACGCTAAGCCAAGACCAACCGGCGCAGAGAGAGGCTAGAGGGCTAGAGGCTAGAGCAGTCTGTGCAGACGCGGACAAGGTCGCCTTTGATGGAGTCGGACTTGAACTGGAGCAATCGGAGCAGGAAAAAAAGACGAACTAAGAGTGTCGTGCGAATAAAGAACCCTTGCCAGTGGAGTTATTGGAAGCAACCGAGAAGATGGGTTTGGGATTTTGATGGAGGGACAACTTGAGAGTCTTTTCTCCTTCGGGAAGTCCAGTGACCTCCGGCCGCGCCCAAACGGCAAAGCGCCGTTTCATTGACTTCTTCTCGCTTCTTTGCCTTCTCCGGTTCCTCCTCTCAATCTTCTTCATCTTGTTTCCCCATCCCCATCGCTGCCTTTCCCTTCCATCCTCCTCTTGTCTCTTTTCTCACCTTCCTTTTCCTTTTTCTTCTTTTTGATGCTTCAGGCATCCTGCTTGCTGTGTTTGACACACTATTGCAGTTAATCCTGACATCCTTTCGTTACAACCAAAAAAAAAAAAAAAAAGAAACCTAAAAAAAAAGAAGGGAAAAAAAAGCCCACACTTCCTAATTTATACCCGTTCAACGCTCCGCTTTGCCCACTCCGCGAACCCACCGAAACGTTTCTCACCCTCACGACAAAATCCTTTGATGCTCTTTCGATTCGAATCCCTCGTCAGAACTCGAATCCCGTAGTGCAGCCACTGGACTGGTCTGTGCCTCGATCGTCGTCGCTTAGAGTCAATTGTGGTTGAGTTTATCACGCTTCAAAAAAGAATAAGACCGTCTCCGTCCTTAGAGAGATTGTGCGAATTTTCTTCGGCCAAACCCGGTTTTTGTTGTTCACGACCGTGCGACTGTCAATCTAGAGCCCCTCCCTCTCGATCAAGGCTCCTCTCGATACTACGCAAACTCAGCAGGTGCTGCAGGTGTTTTGCAGTAATATCTTATTCTTCTTCTATTTGTATTTGTTATACATCGAAGCCTGAAGGCAAAAGAAAGAGAAGCCAATACCCGGCTTTTCCTTGATCGACACCCCCGTCATTCCTTGCTCCATGGCCAGTCACATCATTGGTAATCGCAATAGCACTCCGGACGCTTCCAAATCTACCCTCCGGCCTCCGTCGTCCTCCCGTAACCTAGGTTCGCATCAGCTTCGAGCATCGGCCGATATGTCGGGATTCCCGTCCCCCTTGTCGTCCCGCAGCATCCGTCCATCATCGGAGGTGTACTTCAATCAGCAGTCTCAAGCGTCGAACAATGCAGAGGATCCTCTGGATCGTGCGGCCCAACAGTGGCTTGCGGATATCGATCAGTACGAAACCACGCTAGAAGAGATGGCCGCCGCAACGCTTGATCAGGACTTCAAGGATGAGCTCAGTGCGATCGAGCAATGGTTCCGTGTGCTCAGCGAGGCTGAACGCACTGCCGCCCTGTATGCTCTGCTTCAGCAGACTACTCAGGTGCAGATCCGTTTCTTTATCCAGGTTTTGCAGCAAATGGCCAAGAGTCACCCCATGTCGGGATTGCTGTCACCTGCGAACTTCGGAGAAAAGGGTAAGTTGACTGTTCGATGGTTCTAGGGAATCATATTTTGTTCTGTCTCTAACGTTTTGTCGTGTTTCGATTAGATGCTATGTCTAACCGCCTGAATGACGCTATGTCCAAACTGAACGTGGACAGCTCTCGGAACTCTCTGGGTCGTCCCCCGCCCTCTCCAGGTGCCAAGCGCAACTCGGGGCTGGACTCCTCAACCATCAATGCTATGTTCCCTGACGCCGCGGCAGCTATTGCGAAGAAGAAGGCCGAGTTCACCCAGCAGACTGGCAACGCCCCCCCGTCAAACCGTAACAGTGCAGTATTCGGCGATCGGACTTCATTCGTTGCACCTACCATCTCCGCTCCGGACAACACTACGGACAACCTAGGCCAGCCCCCTGTATCTCCATGGGCCCAGCGGGGTCCCGATAGTCAGCCTCCAATTGCTCGACCCAAGTCGTCCTCTGGTCATCAGCCCATGGGGCAGTTCAGCCAGGCATCTTCTGGGCTCCGCTCTCCCCTCCCGCAGACTGCCACGATTCCTGCCCCCGAAATCGATGCTCCTCTTTTGTCGCCATATAATGTTGGTAATGCCAGCTGGGCTTCCATGACCAACACTCCGATGACGGCTACCTTCGCGCAGCAGCAACAGCAGCAGCAACAACAAAACTCGCAGGCTGACATGGTGGCTAATGCGACGGCGATGAAGCTGGCTGCTCTATCGACTGTGAACAACCGTATTGCGCTTGACGATGCTCGGAAATACCGTCGTGCCCGCTCCAACGACGGACAAGGAAAGAATGCCAACGCCAACAATGCCAATCAGAACATGCCTCAGGGCGGCCTCGCAAGCCCAGGTCTCCCAGGTCCCAACCACCTTGTTGCTGGACAACTTTTGAACGCACAACAACTGGCGGCGCTCCAGGCACAACAGCAGGCCGCTATGGCGGGTCGGCGTTCTCGCCCGACATCCCCTGGAATTGCTATGCAAGGAGGCTCTCTCGGTCCAATGGGATTCACTTCGCCTCAGAACAACGGATTTTTGGCAGCATATGACCCGAATAACCCTCTCATGGGCAATGGACTGAGTGCGCTTGGCATTGGACAGTTTGGCCTTGGTGGACATGAAGGCTATCTCTCGGATCACTCGGAGGTCACTCGCGGCCGCTCGCCACGAGGCCGTCGTGGTAGCTCGAAGCCACCAGAGGACCCCACTGACCCTGCTCTATTGAAGGACATTCCCAGCTGGCTGAGGTCTCTGCGTTTGCACAAGTATACCGAAAACCTGAAGGATCTAAAATGGACCGAGCTCGTTGAGCTTAACGACAAAGCTCTGGAGGAGCGTGGCGTTAATGCTCTTGGCGCTAGGAACAAGATGCTCAAGGTGAGTTAATCGCCCGATGTAGTATTGTATGGTAAACTTCGGATTCTAACAGAACCACAGGTTTTCGAACAGGTCAGGGAGGCCAAGTCTGATGGCAAACTCGACAACATTCTGTGACGGAGGACCTACTGTTCCTCTGTCTTGTGTTTTTCCGTTCTATTTATCTTTCTAACATTCTCTCCATTGCATTAATTTGATTAGATTGAGATTGGGCATAAGTGGCAGGATCCGATTATATCCATGAGCGAATCATTGGATGACCCTTTGGGGAGGAGAGTTGTGTAATAATCGATTCGAGACGTTGTCTGATCCGACTTTGGATGAGTGACTGAAACTCTGTATGTATTTGTTTGATGGATTTGGCTATTGGGATGCCTTCAACAGTTCCCGAACCTTTGACGCCGATGGGAGACCCGGTTGTGTCCCAGATGGAACGAGGCCAGGAAAATGGGTTATGACAAGAATGAGGCTTGACTGATTGGCTTGAAGCTTTGATGTTATGTTAAGTATACTACTGATTAATTAACGACTACCATCTATACGGAGTGAAGTGATTCCATGACTGTACTGATCATGTCTTGGCAATATCTACCTGAACCAAATAGAAACAATATCACATATGGATTACTTTCTTTTACTATAAATCCATCCTGTCTGCCCTTCTGGATGTCTTTGAGAAAGCACACAACCACGTGGATTCCTTGCATACGAGTTCACGACACGGTGGTTTGAGTCATGATACGAAGTGCAATAGGCAATAAATTTATACGAACTAGCCAGTCCATGAAAAGCTTCCCCGAACTCGGAACACATCCGGTGGTCTAGCACCCCTCTTGATCAGCAAATTCTCAACATCACGATGTCCACGATGTGCGGCTAGCGGTATTGCACTTCTGCCGTCACTGCTCGAGTCCACATCAACACCGTGGGTGATTAATATGTCGACAATGTTCCCATGACCGTTTGCGGCTGCGAGGCATATTGGTGTCTGACCAGATTTGCACGGCTCATCGGCATCGATATCGCTCATGCTAAGCAACATCCGAACTAGATCACACCTCCCATACTCTGCAGCATGAGATAGTGGGGTGCGTCCATTACCATCTTTCATATGGCGTCTAACTTCGCCTTGGGATAGTCGCATTCTTGTCAGTGTAACATTGCCGGTTCTCGCAGCGTATGATAATGGTGTCAAGCCCGAAGCATCAGTTGAGGTTACGTTGACATCGCTTCGACTTAAGAAAAGCCAAACGATATTTATATGGCCCCCTTCGGCTGCATAGGACAGCGGTGTCCGTCCACGACGATCTCCTTCATCGGCTTTAGTCTCACGCCGAGCCAGCAGCATCCAGGTGACCTCCGTATTCCCATTTTCTGCCGCATATGACAGCAGAGTTCGACCCTTGTAGTCCGTCAGGTTGAGTTTTATAGCCCAACGCCTGAGGGAATCTCGTACCATTTTCGTATTTCCCTTTTTAACTGCATCCATGAGCACTTTTTCCAAACCGGGAGGGGCCGGAGGCGGCATCCTAAGTGTTAAGCCAGCCTCGTCAGATGGCTCAAAGCCCACGCTGGATCTATCACAAGGATCCGTAGACGGTACAATTAACTGGCTGTGGTTCTGAGACTCTGACATCCTCATACCCGCAAGACGCCGATGCTGGAATGTCATGAGCCTTGGAGGATACTGGCTTGGTCGAAATCGGCGCAGATCAATCAATCCAAGTCAATCATATTCAGCTCGCTCGAACCGATCCAGCGTCAGAAACTTATCCACCATGTAGATAGCAATGGAGTAGTCTTCTTTCCCCAGTCGTGTGCAGTTGAGAATAGCAAGCCCTGCCCCACAACCACCGGTTGCTAAGAAATGCAGTTCCAGCTGCAGCCCTTTATTGTTCACGGCCCAGGGAGCCTTGCGGCCCACTGAATAGTGGTCTTGTCGGAGGATAATATCATCAGACGCAGAAAAATCGTCTGGAGAAGTTGCGAGGGGCCCACTATGATTCTTCCGCTTTGTCGACTTCCAGGCAAGGATACTTTCATCGTCCGAGACTTTTATAATCTCTTCTTGGAGTCTGAGAAAGGCCGTATGGCCTTCTCCATACAGCAACGGCATACTGATCCCGAAGAGACCTAACAGGGAATACGCCCGATCTTCCAACCTAGTAGTTTGCCTTCCAGCAGCCCAGGCCATCCGCTGCGCCACGCTGATATTCTCTATGTTCACAGCACCCGAGAGAATATCTACAGGGATCTTCGTACGCGCGGATAGCCCAGCCTGCAAGCTGCCCTTTGTCCCGATAGGCTCCCAATATTTGTTCAGGAAGATGATATGCTGTGGAGCGATGAGTTCCTGCAGCGTCCATCCCCTCGTGAACCACCTGCTGTTCCCAATATCCTCTTTGGACACAATATCAGCCAAGTAAGCATAGCATATGCTGGCCTCTCCGTACCATTGATACATAGAGTTAATTGCACTGACGATTTCCGTCAGATCAGCCTTGCTGGATTTATCAATACAACATGTATCAATCCAAATGTAGGTGAAGCCATCAGCATTAGCTACACGACAGCTTGATTTAATTTTCCCGAATCCCTTCTTCTCTGTGACGTAGGTACTATGGAAATCCTGCAAGTCGGCATAGGTTACTTCCTCCTCCCAAGTGTGTGACAAGATGGCATACGGTGGGGTGTCGCCATCCGGAAAAGTTCTTATTTCAAAAGCCGAGGCATGAAGCAAGCGCATATTCCAATCGTATAGAGTAAGGGAGTCTGAAGTGTGGTTTTCTTCACGCGGCTGAAGAAAATGATAGCCTGGCGGGGTAATTAGGTGGCCAGGATTCCCGTATCTGCAAGTGATCAGACTAACGCTAGGGCTTATTTCTGCTTCTATAGTAAGTAAATTTTCAAAGGCCCTACGTGGAAAGTACTCTAGAGTCCAAAAGCAGCGTCTTCTTGTCTCCTTTTTCAAGATATTGTACACATCCATCTCTCTTTTCGGTTATTATGTCCATCATCATCAGAGTACAGGAACAGATTATTATTATTAAGTACACTGCCTTCCATTACTCAAAATAATTATCGTGGACTTCCATACTCAGGTTTTACTTCCTAGTTAGTGAAATCGTGGGGTAGCAATGGATCACCGTCACTTAGACTTGACACTGAATTAGGGCATAAATAGTCACCGCATAAAGCTTGACCCATGATAAAATTGGCCAACTCGGCCGGTCCGACACCTCAGCCAGCCTCAAGCAACCGCAGTTGCAACTGTCTCATGTGCCCATTTAGGGTTTATAAATAGTGTCTTTGCCGAGTCCACTATTTCGGTCTTCTGCAGGGATCTCGCCCCATAAGCGGGATCTACGGTTTGCAGAAGTCGTTCCTCAGGACCACTCAATTGATTCGTGGCTTGCGGGATTTGAAAGGGTCCCACTCCGACCTCCCCGAGCAATAGGCTGTCTGGGGTACATACCGTGATTACTGAAGTAACCTGCAGCCATGTTTTAGTTGCAACCAGTTAACTAACGCTCCGTTCCTGCCGAAGTACGCAATATGGGTTCGCAGCTAAGCTGAGCCTGTTCGTGTGCAGTGACATCGGGCTTCTAATTGGAGGGTGCTTTGTATTTTGGTGCTTTGCATTTATGCTTGTGCTGGTGTCACTTCTACTAGCGTGGGAGTAAGACAGGGCTCGCTTGGTTTGTGAAGCATACCGTTCTTGTCATACCTTCTACTTCTGAGGGGAAACGTTGGGCCCACTGGTAGCTAAAACTCAACTCTTGACATTATGGTAATCGAAGGCCCCGTCTCCTGGCACTATGGCAAGTTGACATTCAGATTGACACTACAGTAGAGAGCACGGTGTGTTTTGCGTGTTCCAACTATCCTGCTACTCTTCTAGGCGCCAGTGGAGAACCTTGGATCGGTCTGGCCCTTTCTGAACCCCTCAGTTTAAACGGGGATCTTAATCGGGCTGGTCTTCCAGTACCCCTGTTCTCCTCATCAAATACTCACCCCCTGTAATAGTGACAAATAGACAATAGTGGCTGACTGAACGAAGCAAAAGGCTCTGCAGTCTGTCTAGATAGTTACTCTCTCGATTGGCTCTGTTCATCGGCGTCTAGTCATATCCTGGGGACGACACACTGAGCGTGACAGGATCTTTTCAGCTGACCTTCTACCGAACAGATGCATTTTGTCACCTTCACAGCTGAAGGTGGCGAGATGTTGTGGAGCTGAGAGTATGGCCTGGGGGACGTCCTGCCCTCGACAATTCCAAGTAGCGAGTCTCTCAAACTTATAAGAAGGGCGTCGAATCCAGCTCAATCAAGTCCAGAGCTCCAACCATCATCTTACGCACTGTTTCATCAGCACTACCACTCCAAGTTCTTCAAAATGAAGTCTTCTCAGCTTAGTCTGTTGATCCTCCTCTTCCAAGCCGCCTCCATTCAGGCCAAGATGTACAAGAAGAATATCCCAACATTCGAAGTAGGTCCTGATGTGGTCATCACCGACAACAAGATCGAGTACGATGACCCGGACTGTGATCCCGGGTTTACATGCAGAACAAGCAAGAGCTGTGCTGCGCCGGGTGCCGTTCCCACTCTGACCAGCGACAAGAAGTACTTTGCTTGCTGCTTGAAGGGACTGAACCTTCTTGGTAGCCCGGAGACAGCATTCGACTGCTGTGCCGAGGGCCATGACCTTGCTGGCTCCGCCGAAGTTGGTTATAGATGCTGCCCAACTGGACAGATCTATGACGGCCTGATCTGCAAGCCGGTATGCGAGAATGGTAAAGTCCTTGTCGACGGCAAGTGTGTCTGCCCAAAAGACACAGTCGAAGGTCCGGGCGGGACTTGCCATGAGCAAATCTGCACTTCCGGATTAACCTCTGGTAAGCTCCTGCGACGCTTAAATTTCTCACTTTGATCATCTACTCATAGAAAACATTGTCTAGGAAAATGCTACACCTTCACCGCGCCCAACGGCAACACCCTAGGCTCCGGTGCCGACGGAATCTACTATGCCAAACCAGACGATATGAACTTCCACTACGGTAAATTCCAGCTTTGTCTCGACGAGAAGTGTGAAGGCGATCTCCCCCTCAACCCCCAGGACGGAGTGTACATTAGAGACCTGTACGGCGACGTCAAAACCGGTGCAAACAAGGGCCAATGGCTCAACAATGCAAAGGATGGCGCCCATATCGGCAAGACCAAAGATTTTGCTTTAGCTGGCAAATTCTCTTTGAGCAAGTGGCCATGCGGAAAGTATTGTCTTGGAGGCGTTGAGTGGGGTGTCGGTCCTGCTTGTCCTTCCCTGACACCCGCGATTACCTTCTTCTCGCAGGATCCGCAGATGTGTACCGCTTTCGATCTCACTGAGATCCCTTGTGATATCAAGGCGCCTGCCAACAATTGTATCTGGAAGAGTGGAAAGAACCAGTGCTGTGGTAAGGTTGATTGCAGTCTGTGATTGACTACTCAGCGAGTGTGATTTGCTATTTAGCAGGTTTTACTTGCGTTCTTGCTCATGTAGTGAATGGGGGACACTGTTTAGTTTGGAGGTCTAGTTGAAGTCTTGATAGTGGAGGTGATAATTGTAGTTAGCAGTTGGGCTAGTAATTGAGGTATCACTTTTTATCACCTATTCACGTAACATTCCCCATAGCCCAACCAATATGGTAATTACAGTAAAAACATCCAGAAAGAAACAAGTAGCTACCATACCCCAACATGACTTAAAACACAAATATACATTCTACATAAGCCCTAATAAGCCTAAGGCACCAAAACCCATAACAACACCACTGACTAAGCAACCCCCCCCAGACCCACATAGGCGGAAACAAGCAGCAGAATGTAGACCAACTCGCGACATCATCAGCAATCCCGCGATGATCCCGAGCCTCAATTCTCACGATTCCGAATAGTATCCCGGCACTTACGGCCAATTGAACCCGACTCTCATCCTGAGACCGGATATTCAGCTAGCCTCCAATCCAGAGAGTCCCGAAAAACGCACTTTATCTACAAAGCCACTCCGTAAAGCAACAACAACACACCAAGAACCAAGAATTCAACTGAAAGGAAAAAAGGAGGACCGAAAATGCCACCCACAAAACAAGAAATCTCCCTCTTGATCAATCCTCTGGTTCCGGAGAATGTGCAGCATAATAACCGAGTATGTTTTCCCTTGCCTTGCCTTTGTCCGGGGATGTCATGTTGTTCAAGGCTTAGACATGCCCTACCACCCCATCTAAAGAGAAAGAGAAAGATAGGGAAAGAGAAAGAGTACTAACAAAGCCCAGGTCCTCGCAAACCTCCACTCCATCACCTCCTTCCTCCTAGGTCTAACAGCCGGTATTCTCGCCCTGCACTCTGCGACAGGGTTCCTATTCTACTTAGCCGGTACGGTTCTCGTGTCCGGCGTTTTTCATATCTTCCTGCTGCAAAGCTCGAATGGTCAGGGCGCCGGTGGGTTCTTCCCCGGTCCGAATGTGGGTGAGATCGAGGGGATCAATGACAAGGGTATGGTGTGGGCTTCTGGGAGACAGATGAGGAGGAAGGACTCGTGGAGGGATGTGTGGCTTGGAGGTGGTGTCTTTGGGGAGGCGCTGTCTGGGTTCGTGCTTGGGTGGGCTGGTGTTGGGGGTGTTTTGAGGTGATTTTTCTTACTGTTTGTGGGAGCTAATAAGGGTCTTGCCAGGTGGTGCTCGATTTAGTAGAATGTGTTTGATTATGTGACTATCTGTCTATATTATATCTATTTGGTATCCTGAATGTGAGGATCTTATGAGTTATTGTAATCGGTGGGCTTGCTGTTGCTTTCTGGCAATATCTTGTTGGTCTTTTTGTAGGCGTCGATGTTGCCCTGTAGAGCGTTAGTAAACTGGCTGAACGGAATGGATAAGTAAACGAGGCAGGACAAGGGGAGAAAATACCTTCAACAACGCCCATAGATAGGGAACGTAGATCACTTCACTATGACTGCTCTCATCCACCGACCCGTCTCGCTGCTCCTCATCCTTCTTCGACTTCGGCTTAATCCACACATTACCAATAAACAACCCAGTAACAAGACTAAGTCCCATAATCGGCAAAACAGAGATATAAGCCCACATTATAGCATCCCTCCCCGCCGACCTGACACTCCTTTGTGCCTCAGCCGGTAAATCCGCAATAAACGCCAAAGAATTCGTATCATGCACATCAAGCCCCCCACCGGCACTTGCGCTCCCAGATACAACCGACGCCTGAGCGAATTTATTATTGAAAACACTCCCCATGATAGTCAAACAGAGAGTACCCCCGAACGGCTGCGCGAACCGCATCAACGACTGCGCAGGCGCAATCTTCTCCGGCCACACGCCCACCATATGCAATGTGGCAGGCATGAAGCGGAGTCCCGTCCCCGCGCCGGTTATGGCCATCATACCGTTGATTAAGCTGGTGTTTTGGGTGTGGATGGCGTATACTACCATGGCGAGGCCGACGGTGCTGACGATTGTGCCGATGTTAAGGGGGAAGAAGCTTTGGGCTGGCCAGACGTTGCAGAGGAAGACGGCGATGTAGACACCGACTATGTGGTGGTTTGAGTTAGCTTGTTTTGGGGAATGGATATAGGGGGAGTCAGGCAGGTAGTAGGGACGTACCTCCCATTCCGGGGATGTAGTATAGTAACTGTACGCCTGCTTTTGAGGCTGGGTATGCCTCTACTAGGGAGAAGTAGATTCCGATGTAGTAGAATATGGAATACATTGCTTGTGGTATGTCAGGATCTTTGCAAGTAGGTTTGGGGCTGATCGTGAAGTTTACCTGCTCCAGTGGAGAATTGCACGATTGCAAGCCAGATCGTGTCTTTTCTGGCGAACATGCTGTATGGCAGCATGGCCACCTGCTTTGGGAAGATACGAGCGAATATCCGGCCCGGCTCGAGGAAATACTCGTAGACGAAGAATAAAATGAAGCAAACACTGCCCACGACCAATGGGGCGAGGACCTGAGGCGCTGACCAGGGGTATGTAGCTCCACCCCATGCAGTTGCTAGGATGATGAGTCCAACACCGAAAATGAAGAGAACGGACCCGATAATGTCGACAGTTGCGAGAGCTGGGAGAATCCCTGACAGTCGAGAGCCCTTCTTGAACATTGTGCCTTCGACGAGTTCATTGCGCAACAAGATAAAGACTAGTAAATGGGCGATAACAGCGATCTATTCAAATTAGCAATTATGTCTCGAATGCAAGATAGTCAATCGTACAGGTATGGATATCACAAAACAGTATCTCCAGTTGGCCTGACCCAGTTAGTTTACCGGTGCATGGTATTCAACAATATAAGTGTCTTACATCTGTTAGATAACTAGTAGCCGTCAGCAAGATACTATCATAATCTGGAATCCTGGGATATCTTACCCTCCGACAGTTGGTCCGACAGCATAGCCTATACCCCCAACAAGGGTAAAGAGGGACTTGGTCTTTGCGCTTTCCTTCAGAGACACTTTGTCCGAGAGGATAATCATAACAACATTCATCAGCCCGGCGTCACTCACGCCCTGCAAGGCTCTTCCCAGTAGAAGCATTCCCCATGTTTGTGCAGCCGCACACAGCACACTTCCAATGATCATCAGAAACAGAGAGAGATGGAGGGTCTCGCCACGCCCGAAGACATCAGCGAACTGACCGAACATGGGGATGAAGGTGGTTGATGTTAACGTAAAGGCAGTAACAATCCAGTTTAGCTCGTCAAACTCATCTATAACAATTACTGTCAGCCCCAATAGATGATCAACGCTGAACAAGGAAACTCACTAAAATGGGAGGCTATGGATGGCAATGCCGTAGCGACGATTGTCAGGTCCAATGTTGCGAGTATGAACGGCAGACACAACCCAGCAATGAGCTTCCATCGATAGACGCGAGCATCATGCTTCTGTTTCTTGCAGACTTGACACTTTTCGTCGCTCTTCGGCAAGTCCCGAGGTACTAACACTCTATCCTCTTCTGTTATTGAAGCTGTTCCTTGAGAAGTCCGAGCATGTTCAGCAGACGCTCTGCTCCTGAGTTCAACCTGGAAAGGCCGTGAGTGTGGGCAAGCCTGCTTTTTTTCTGTAACAGGCTTTGGAGGACCGTTGTTCGGATTCTGATTCCTCGATTCTTTTACCTTTCGATGTATATATTTTGCTGCGATAAACATTTCGGTAACTTCGTAACTTCAACAAGAAATAAAACACGCTAGATTTCTGGATCTGACCCAGAAAGAAAGTGCAAGACCATTCTGTTTATATGCGATTTCGAAAACACCAGGCAGATTTTAATATCAAACTAAATTGGGTATGCTCGTCAGACAGTGCCAGCATAAGCCACAGCGTGGAGAGCCTCTCAGATCTAAGTTAGGGCTTGGATTGGCCTGCCAAACCCAATTACCGGATACGATCTTGACGAATTCGGAAAGCTTTTCGGAGCTAAACCTAAGCAAGTTAGACGTACGAATTGATTACTTTGAAGGGTTCAAGCTTTCGGCGGAGTATCTCCGAAGCACAGCCTCATCGGCCTAGAATCACGAACTAAATGTTGCCCTACAAGTCAGGTACCAAGATTTTACGAAGGGTTATAGTCATTGATTGGTTGATAGGAGAATACGAAGTGACATGGTTTCCCAAACACAGCCTATACTTCTAGTAGTATACAACTCGTAGTCACATTAAGGCGTAAAATTGCACAGTTGTCGTAGGCAGCAACTTAGGGTACAAACCTTATTGACTGAGCCCTGATGATTAACAGAAGTACTTATCCATTTCAGGATAATTGTTAATCTGGGTACGCTGCGTCATTGCGCCATATTAGATCGATAATGTTCAAGCTAGTAGTTATAAGGATATGGACCCTTGATATCAAGTGACGGTGTTGGAACAATTAGGACAATAGTTTCCCCCAGTATGACAGGAATTAATGCCTCAGGCCAACAAAATGAAATTCCCCGCTGTTAGCATTAAGTTATCCTTATTGTGAATTAACACTAAACAGGGGTCGTCGAAACATGGAATGACATGCTTATGAACCATGGGCGGCACGGAACAAACGAGATCCGCGGGGGTGGAATGATCTGATATCATACGATTCTTGTCCTCCCCAAACCAGCTCGTATATTATCTTATCTATATTACGACCATAGTCATAACCACCTATCTTGACAACTGGAATATGAATCTACGACCAGTCCAGTTACTACTTCATCCTAAACAAAATAGTATTTTCAGATTCTTCACAACAATGACCACCTCATCGTACCCGTTGTCGTCGTCACTGACACATCCCCAACCCGTGATAGTGGTTGGGTCCGGACTTGCCGGATTATCTGCAGCGACACAACTCATCTCACATCAAGTCCCTGTCATAATGCTCGACAGGGCCGATAAGCCCGGTGGTAATAGTATCAAAGCTTCGTCAGGAATAAACGGGGCCCCGACGAGATTCCAGCCTGACGATGCCAGTGATTCTCAAGAGCTTTTTCTCACCGACACGATCAAATCAGCGGGAGATGTCTTCGCATCTTCCCTGGCTGAGGAACATAAAAGGCGGGAATCACTTATTTCCACCCTCACTACTTCGTCTGCTGAGGCGGTTTACTGGCTTACCGATGACAAAGGCGTCGACCTGAGCAAGGTTTGCCGGTTGGGGGGACATAGTCGGCCGCGGGCTCATCGTGGGGCTGGTCAGCGACCGCCTGGGATTTCTATCGTCAGTACGCTTTTGGATTCGTTGAAGGCTAGTTCGCTGTTTCAGCTTCGGTCCGGGGCTAGAGTTATGAAGGTGTTACGCGAGGCGGATGAGGTCTTAGGAGTTCAGTATACAGGTGGTGAGAAGGCCGAAACGGATCATAATACTACGACTACGCTTAATGGGCCGGTTGTGTTTGCGAGCGGTGGATTTGCAGGAGATGCGCATGGACTGCTAGCCAAGTATCGGCCGGATTTGGCTGGAATACCTTCGACAAACCAAGCTATTGAGGGATCACAGCCACTCCTCGAGGATATAGGCGCTGGGTTAGTGGATATGGAGCAAGTTCAAATCCATCCGACCGGATTTGTGGATGAGAAGGAACCCTCGGCGTCTGTTAAAATTCTTGCGGCGGAGGCACTCCGTGGAGAAGGCGGAATTCTCCTTTTGGGGAATGGCAACCGGTTCGTGAACGAGTTAGAAACTCGAGAGCACATTACAGATGTTATCATGCGCTCAGCGAAACCATTGGAGACAGGCGCACGTCAATGGGACGTTAACCTTCTGTTGGACGAAGGGACCGCCGCCGCTTTGGGGTCGCATATGGGATTCTATCTGTGGAAAGGGCTGATGCGCAAGACAACAGTGCACGAACTTGATTCATCGATACTCGAAACCATCAAGTCATATGCAGATATTGTCTCAGGCAAACAACACGATGAGTTTGGCCGTACAGCTTTCGGGAACTGGACTTTGAAGGACGTGACACCGGATTCTGTAGTCTATATTGGGAAGGTCACCCCTGTAACTCACTTCACGATGGGAGGAGCTACAATCAATGAGCGCAGTCAAGTGTTAGATAAGGACGGAAGCCCCATCAAGGGTCTCTGGGCTGCAGGAGAGGTCACCGGTGGTCTACACGGTCAGAATCGCTTGGGAGGGTCGTCTCTTCTGGAGTGTGTCGTCTTCGGAAGGATAGCGGGCAATGAAGCCGCGGCTTTCCATAAAAAGCACTATGCTTCCTGATGTACGATTCTTTGTTGATAGTGGAAATTTATTGTTTTTTCTAGTCCAACTCATGAGCGGTGATTGTTATACATGCAGGATCATTCCTCCTTTTTCGGTGGCTCCACCCCCAATGCTAGCTCTAGCTCTGGCTCACACTTTTTCATAGCCTTCTGGTACCCTTCCCTCTCTCCAACACGCTTAAGATACTTGACCACATTCTCATACTCCTCCAGACTGTAGGGGAGCCAATACCGCGCCGTGGTAAGCACGAACACAGCCATCACATCCGCCACCGTAAACTCGCTACCGGCCAGCCACTGGTTGTCACGTAGTCTTTCATTGAGCGCTGCGAATGCCTTCCTAAACCGGTTGTTTGTGATGGTCATAGGGAAGCTATCCCGACTGATGTTGAGAGAGCGCAGCGACATAGACTGCATTATGGTGGGCATAAATGTCCCATTGGACCAGTGCCACCAGTACAAAAAGTCGGCATAGGCTGGGTGCGTCGGAGGCAAGAACAGCTTCCCCCCACCGTACTTGTGACAGATGTATTCAATACATGCGCCGCTCTCAGCCAGGGTCAAGTCGCCGTCCTGGATGATGGGCGCGGTCTCCTGAGGATGCAGAGCTTTGTACTCGGGTGGGGCTAGGAGGGGTGCCCGCTTGTACGTCTTCAGCTCATAATCGATAGCCAGTTCTTCACATAGCCAGACAACACGCTCTGACTGAGAGATGTTGAGATGATGAACAGTGAGAGTCATGGTCGTGGAATTCTCTGAGACGCGAGCGTGATACAGTGAGGTCACAAACTAGTAGCTTTTAGTGCGAATTGGATTTTTCTATGTGATGATCTGAAGATTTGGCGTGGAAGAGGTGGACGAGTGGGGATCATATACTCTTCCACACAGCCTGCCAAGGGGCCACTATTCTCCTTCTGAGCCTATCCCCGTGGCACTTCAGTTGATACTACTTGTGTTAGTCCGATACGCTCTAAGGCACCGCGATTATGGGCCACTGCGGGGACCGGGGCCGGGCTTAACGGATTTTAGGGCATGCCCACTGCCGAGACTTCCGTGAGACCCCGAAGTGGTCCATGAGCTGTATCTCAAGAGGTTCCTCGACCAACTGCAAGTCATGAAAGTCAACTTATCGAGATTGACCAGTACTTCTTAAGATAGCTGTTCTAAGCAGGTCTGAAGATATGGTTATGCAATTTAGAGATTCTCTCGCATATGTTCATTCTGTCTTGGCTTCTCTATGTTATGCTGTTGCCGGGGCGTGTCGATTGAGTTCATTCTGGCCGTTGACACCAGTTAGGAGAAGGGGGGGGGGGGAAAGAAAAAGAAAAGAAAAGGAAAGGAAAGGAAAGAAAGATGAAAAAGATAGAGACGAATAAATAGGACGGAAGCATCCTTATATACCTAATGACAAGCCAGGCAGGTAGGTCATAGTAGGTCTTGTGCTGATATCTACCTTACGTAGTTGTACAATAAGTATGGATATTGAGGACGGAATTTTCATGAGTATTATCATATGGAACAAATCGAATATAAAGATTTAGAAAACCTTCTATCTCTTTATTTCTCTAGGTGGCTTTTCTTTTTCTTGACACTCTAACCTTCCCATCTCAGAAACCAGAAATCATGATATGTACATGGACCCCTCATGAGATCGTTATCATTTAATTGTTGGGATGGATCTTGTAACCCAGGCCAATGTGCATATAAAGGCAACAATTCAGACAGTTCACATATATACCAATCAGAGACTTAGTTTTTATTCTCCTTTATTTCGCAACTACAGTCACCAGCGAAATCTCTGTCATTCGTCTTTTAAAGTGCTATAGCGGTTATAAAATATACTACCAAGCCAATAAATTCAAGCAAATGAATTAGTGATTAAATCTGGCAGCTAAGGATCTATAGAAACCACAATTAAGCTAATTTCGCAGCTCACTGCAGCCTTGTTGGGTATGTATATTTGAATAGTGCATCGCAGGAGTAGTTCTATACTTGTCTACTCCGGATTTTCTCTCGTTTCTCTAAAAGAAGGGAGCAGAAATAGGATCAGTCCATCGGATAGATATGGGATAATTTTGCGATAGATCCCATAGAACTCCGTTACATAGCAGCAGCAGCAGCAGCAGCAGTAGTAGTAGTAGTAGTAGTAGTAGTAGTAGTAGTAGTAGATCCTTCTACCATCAATTCTTGAGTGTAGTAGGGCATCATCATGCAGCTCAATCATGATGTGACAAGTGTACAGTAGATTTATCAATTCAATTTTACCCCGCCGACAAGCACTGATGAAGAGTAGTGGGTTCCCCTACTTACTGATAAATTTTTAATTTGCCTTGGAAACCCTCCCCAGAGTGGAATTTTCTTATTACCTGCCAGCTCCTTCTTCCTGAGCTGCTCGATTGGCCAGCCACTCACCCCAAACAAAGTACCTTCATCCGGACGCCGCTATCTTTGGCTGCAGAAAACGAGCATGGATCAGTCGTGAACTAACATGGTGGAAATTCTGCCGAGGTCAAATGCCTTGAATGTTTTATAAATGCGGCTCAAGTTGCGTGGTACGGCCTCCGTCCTTACAGAATTAAGGCTGTGGGGAGTGCTCATAGATCCGGCCGTTGCTGTGTAATTTGGAGTGATGACTATTTCAAATCACAGGTAGTAGGGACCAACAAGAAGCGGTTGTCGCCATTCTCGCTGTGGGATGAAAAAGTGGAAGGATGATATTACTTATTGCCTTCTTGGGGTTTTCTGCGTTAGATTTGGCCCAAGCTATAGTAACAGTATGTGAACCCCTATACATAAAGGTACCCAGTGGTTCTATCTACCCTGGTATGAGAAGCTAGGTACCTTTATGTATAGGGAGTCACATACTTTTAAGACCTCCACTGTAATGGTAAGCAGGTATAATGATAATTTCACACCTACCAGGGCTCTTGTTCAGCTAAATTTGGTGAATTCTGACGCGCCCGCTTTGGGGGAAGGGGTGGGACATTCATTCATTCAATTTTAGGATTCCGGAAAAATCAATATTTACATGGCGTTCTCGTCATTGTGATAAATCTCTGTCACATGATTGTAACCTTGCTTTATGTTCCTCTTACCACCATATTTCACCCACCTTACCATCCACTACCTGTAACTGACAGTCGGCTGCAAGTCTTTGATCCCCCAATCATCCCTTTTTGTTTAGCTTCCTTTAATAATAACAGGAAACATGTCACGCGAGCAAGTGAACTGGCTATACGAGGTCGTTACTGGAGGAAAGGACAAGCCCTTCGTCTTAAGTAAGGACGGTTCAGAGGGAGATGTTATGGCATCATATCTTTCAGGACATGGGATTACCCTCGTTCCTTGGGATATCGAAGCGAGCTCTGTGGATTCTTCTTTAGTGACATCGGTCCCGTTTGCCCCGCTGTCTCGTTCGATAGCACACAACCACCGTCCTAGAGCGGACATTCCGTTCCCTGACTACATTCGGCCGGAAGATAGGAGCGACACCGAGGATGACCGGTGTTGGTCCCCTGAAGATTGTTCTGGTGACGCGGTCCAGTTCTTCTATCAGTGGGCTCTTGCCGGGCGAACTCTCCCGCGCCGGCATACGTGCTTAATGGATTTCTGCGGAGTACACCCCGTAACGTGAATACGATGCCTTTTACTTTACTCCCTGGTGATTGCTTTTTGAGGTTCAGTCACTGATGTATTGTAATTTCTAGGTTCCCTAATCCTTTCTTGCGTTGTTGTCCAGATATAGGATGGCATCCACCTCATGGAGGTCACTGGGAAATTAATTTTTTCCTTGAACCTGAGAAGCAAAATGCCTCACCACTTCCCCATATTGCAGTGGGGTCTTCCCAACCAGTGAATGCTAGAGATAACTCCATTCTATACGGGGAGCTTGCCGTAATTCTTGCCGTTATGCATGGCCGTGTCAACCAGCCAAAAGTAGAGAGTGAGGAGGAGATGGCGAGTCTGTTTGATACGCAGCAGGGGGTCTTTGAGAAAATCTGCCATGAAAACCCAGCCTTCCCAAACGAGCAGACATTTCCGCTTCTTCTCTTCTCCTTTGTGGGTCCACAGCATGCAAGGATACTCTGTGCTTCCATGAACCAGAGGCAGCTGATGGTTCGGATGTCGAAGCTTTATAGCTTCGAGAGAAAGGAGGAAGCTCCACTTGAACTGTTCACGTCCTGGCTTTTTTCGCGCCCCGTGGTGGAACCTTAGCTGTGTTTGAGCGCCATCCCGGTGGAGTCTGAAATTTCAGTTAGCCTACGGGGTTTGAATTTAATATCCCAGCAGAATTGGTGCCTGTGTCGAATCGACCAGGCTTCCAATGGATGCGGATGCCTGTTTCGCATCGATCAGGTCTCCAGCGATGAGCTCGCACCTCACCGTGGTGCTGGAGTCTAGTAGCCTTGGCAAATGGCCTGTGGTGAAGCTAAGACGAGCTCTACCTTCCTATTTGGCGTCTATCACATTCTATCTATATACTACACCTGCTTACTATTTAGCTTGGGCCAAATTATATCTTTAGAAACTCGCCGGGCTAGATTCTGTTGATCCCAGGCCCCATAAAAAATCGAGTCATCTCTAGTCCCTTCAATTATTTCTTCTTGTAGACTAATGAGTGCGTGACCACCCTCGCCGTAGATTATTGGAATTGTAACATCGAAGGAGTTCTATTTCAATATACACAGCCCAAGTTTCTCTCCAAAGTCGATTAGGAGAGAATTGCCCTTGAGGAGTTTATAAAGGAAATCGAAGCTATTTGATAAAAAGCTTCTACCACTATCACCAACAGTTTTTATTTTTGCTCTGAGACCCTGATCTAGACTAGAACTCCTTTTTAAAGCCCAGGATATGCGTTGTGCGATACTCGTATCCGTCAATGCGGTTGTCCTTCGTAGGAACGAACGAGGTATACCAGCTGCCTTTTCGGTCATTCGTAATAGTTTCATATTTTTCTTGCTACCGGGAGAAGTCCACCTAGCATTGTAGAAGTGAAGCTCCCTAGGCACCAGGAGTTCTTGTAATGCCCACCCCCTCTGGAACCAACGGCTAACGGTGAACTCCATACAAGGATCACTGATTTCGGCCGTGACATTAGCAAGATAGGCATAACAGATTGTAGCCTTCCTATACCGTCGAAATATGGGGTTGATAGCTTCACCAAGTATCACTGAGTCGGATTTATCAATGCAGCAAATATTAACCCAGACATAGTCAAGGCCATCCTTTTCTGCCTGTTTGCAACAACCTTCGAGTTTGATTTGCCAGTGTTTGACACTGGTATTATCAGCATCCTCCTTGGTAATGTCGCCTCGTTCTGATTATTTCCCCATGTATGTGACAGTATAGCATAAGAGGGCACTTTTTCG
Organism: Aspergillus caelatus; assembly: GCF_009193585.1. NCBI lineage: Eukaryota > Fungi > Ascomycota > Eurotiomycetes > Eurotiales > Aspergillaceae > Aspergillus > Aspergillus caelatus. The sequence continues at coordinate 55,378 of NW_022475406.1, forward strand.
TTGAGCTCTTCCAAACGATGGGTGTGCACATTGATAAGATGCATTGTGGGATCGCGCAGAAGATCAAGAGTGGGGTGCGCAGAGTCATAGACAGCTAGGTGACAAGTGCTAGATCTCCTCAAACTTCTTCAGCTGTAGCTGTTTTACTAGGTCAATAATGATATAACTAATAACCTAGTACAGAAATACTACTGATCTATATTATAGAACTTCTGTAGATTAATAAAGTCAAGCAGCATAAGAACAATAGGTTGTATTCAATGTAATCATGCTTACGCTAACACATGAACTAACAACAGTAGATGAAAATTAAGGTAAAGAAGTTTACAACCTCACTTAGCTTTATGGTTTGTCAGTGTTATAGACAGCTATTCCTTCGCGAGAGCAAGTGTACAGTCTCCATCAAGGCGTAGAGATTATTTTCGCTACACCCACCTATTTGACTATTTTGTATTATGCGCTAATGCATTTGTATCTTTAATTATATTTACCAAGATATGTATAATATTTATCCAATACATCTTATGAAAAGTCCAGACTCAGGTTATGCACACATAATCCACTATAAAAAGGAGCTCGTCTTAGCTTCACCACAAGCCATTTGCCATCGGCTACTAGACTCCAACACCACGGTGAGGTGCGAGCTCATCGCTGGAGACCTGATCGATGCGACACAGGCACCCGGATTATAAATCAACGGGATTTTAAGGGATAAGAGGTTTGTTTCTAAAAGATCTCCACGCGATGGGACAAACATGGGTCTTTCAGTGGGCTACAGAAGTAGCAGGGCGATGATGATTCGAGCAAAATGCTCCATATGACTTGCCACCTGGATCTTCCAGGGGCCGTATCTGCGCATGTAGGCAAATCCGGCATGCGCGATACTCCCGGGGCCTCCATTGAGATAGCGTAACCATTCCCGGTTGTACTCAAAGACCGAGATATAAACATCGACCCCATTCTTCGACACAAGAACTCGCTTATCATTTCCTGGTCCACCGGGGTGCTCCCTCACCCATGCCACCATCTGTGCCACCTCTTGCATATCAACGGCTGGGGAATGATGCTCCCGCCGCATTCGTTTACACTCGATGAGTGCCAGAATCCGGCGACTGAAGGTATCCTCCAGTTGGCCATCGGTATATGCAACGAACTGCCTTTTGCGTCGTTGTGTACTAAAGTCTGCCGTCAGCTTGATTCTATCAGCCGTCCATTGGCGTCCAGACTGAGGAACCAGATCCGCGATAGCTTGTAAAAAGGTAACGAAGGCAGCGTTAACACTGGCTTCGCTCCGAGCAGACCCGTAATGAGCCGCGTCATATATTACCTGCTGTTGCTGGATAGCTGGAACCCTGAACAGCCTGTCGTGTCCTCTCCAAGGTGCATTCCAGACCGGCTGCGACTGCCTGGTGGTGACATCTGAGATATAATCTCTGAACGCCGGATCACTCAGGTACTGATTGGCTTGCTGTATCAGATTTGCTATGCCAAGGGTCTGGTACCTGACCTGGTTTCGGGAAACAATGGGGGGCAGGACGGTCCTAAGAAGAAGAAAATGCTTATAGCTGATTTGAGACGCGGAATGCAGTTTCGTATTCATTCGCAGGGATTGGTTCTTCACCTTGTGTCTCCCAGCGTACTGTTTCCACTCTCCTTTAGTCCGGGGCAAGAGGCCATTAGCCATCTTGATAATTAAGAAGAATATTTCTCGAAAAGTCAAAGTAGAATAAGGGTGTGACAATGTCTGGTACAAGGAGGAAGGAAGCAAACAAGACAGGAGGACTCAAAACTTCAAGAATCAAACAAAAAAGATGCATCTTGTGTGAGTCCCTCAGGCTGGGGAGGCGAAAATCAGTGAATAAATGTCCCTGGCTGTTTTTTTGTTTCTGTTGCAAACCCCCAGGTCCCTCTCTGTTTTCTTTCTCTTCTTCTCTCTTCTGTTTCTCTCTTCTTTTTCTCTCTCCTTCCCACAACAACCTGCTTCCAATCTTTACAGCTCTGCTGAGGAACCAAGGATAGTTAACTACGTACAAAGCGACAAGCTCTTTCAATATCTCCCTCCGCCCCCCCCTTACGTTTCTTCTTTTTGTGCTATGTCTGGTATCCAGGATAGCAAGTGGGCTAATGCCCCGACCACTGCTGCAGCCGCTGGAGCTGGGGGAGACCCTAACCGCGGTGGTCGGCGTGGTCGAGATGGCAAGAAGCCCCCGACTGACCGCGTAGTATGTCCCAGAGATGAGGCTATTTCGAATGGACTCTACTGACTATTACAAGACGGTCAAAACGAAGCCTTGGGTCTGCAGAAACGGATGTGGTACCCAACATCCGGGAAAGGTATGCCCCATGACCGAACTCGGTCAGCAACTGTGGACTCTCCGTGAGCAGTACCTGGCAGAGCAGGTAAGAATGAACGTATAATATTTATCATTTGAACAAAGCCAACATTGAACACAGGATAGGATCGTGGCGGCTGCTATCACCCCATTTCGTCCTGCCTCTAACCCCCCTGCCGACCTCTCCGGTGCTTCGGCTCCTTCCCGTCGTCGTCGTCGTGGGGCCCCTAGTGGTGCGAATACGCCCACACCTGGTGGCTCTAGCATCCGCCCTCTGCCCGCGGCCGCCGATGGAAACAATAACTCCTCGGCTGGGAACCGGAACGAGGGAGGCGAAAGGCAGCTCAATCACCAGCAGAGACGTTCGCGTGCTCGGCTGCAAGCCTATCGAGCCCGGCAGCGGCAGCAACAACAACAACATACCTCCACTGGAGATACCCAGGACACCGAGATGGCCACGGCCCCAGCAGGCGAGAATCAGCCAGAGACCATCAGCGCTCCTGCCGCTGCTCCTGGTGCTGAAGCGTAGGTGATATTACGACGTTATTATAGCCATAGTTTAACTGGCTAAATGTCTTCTGCAGCCTGGAAGGCGAGGAATCATCCGTCCAAACTCTATGTGTGGTAAGTCTTCTTAAAACTCGAATATTTGACGTTGGCTAACCCCCAAACTCTCAATAGAGAAGTAAGGATCCCTCTTGAGGACCTTTAAAATCCCTAGCAGAACTGGTACCTGTGTTGTATCAATCAGGCTTCCAGTGAATGCGGGTGCCTGTGTCGATATCGATTAGGCCTCCAGCGATGAGCTCGCACCTCACCGTGGTGCTGGAGTTCAGTAGCCTTTGGCGAAGCTAAGACGAGCTCGGGTGTACAATAATTATTTTGCCCTGAAGGAAGACTAGATTACTTGCGGTCTTTGCTAGTTCTATTTCCTTTGTTGTTTTTATCTTAGAGCAGAGCCCGCAGATTCAAGTTGATAATGCCATGTATAAGGGTTTATACCCAGACGTTAATAACAACCAACACAGCCAGTCCTTCGCTTGGAGGTTTGCACAGAATTGCTTTGGATAACTGTTCTACCCAATGGCGTGGAACTTTTCCAATCTTATAATCAATCAGAAGAAGCGACCACCTGAAGTTAAGTAACAGCTGTCGTTCAATTGCTTAGAAAGTATAAAAGTGAGCAAAGCACATGTATATAGGAATAATTGTACCAACCACCGTAGCGATGATTCTTACCGACGAACTCAACCATCCGAAACGTGTCATCTTATGACTCCGTGGAAACGACTTCCTCCCCAACTTTTGCCTGGAAGATTTAGACGATGCTATTAGAGCATATTTAGTCTCTTCGGGGCGTTCAGTCAATGAGGTTCACCAAAATATTCACACTATACATCAAGGACTCCCATATTCATTGGTACTGGGATTTTTCTATATAAGCATTGATCTTCACATGGACCTGCTTTAGGAATCCTGACCTGAATGAAGTGCAGCACGAACCCTACCGTATTCGCCGGGCTGAGGACGGTAAAGTGTATACTGATCTTCTGAGAATTTAGCTAACATTTATATAGGTCAGCCCTCAGGATTCAGAACCCAGTTAAAGACCAGAGCTTGCTACGAATGACAAGAGTCTACAGTGATATTTTTTATCAATGAGGAGAAAAGTGAGTCTATCTGGAAGAGGGGCAATTTTTTCCAGCGGTTAGCGTTTACTGAATTCATGAGTTAATCTTATGTAACCACAGTTCTTAAGGATTAATATGATTATTGAGATTGCTAAAGGCTCATACTAAAAGTTTTCTCTACTAAACGTCGTGGACATTGTATATAATCTTGGGGTTAAGTTTCTGATTGGTGGCATTTCACCAACTAATCTTACTTAGGTAAAGTCACCTGAAGAGGGGTTTGTTTATCAGGCTGTCACTGTGGTGTGTACTAACTTATCTCTTGTCGATAGACAACTCTGCGATACCCGATAACTTCGAATTTATGTACTACAACCCCCCTCCCCAAACTGACCTACATGTGCTGAGCGAAGCCACGACCTTCGTCATGACTACACAGTGGGCTGGGTTTGTGCCCTTCCCGTCGAACTCGCAGCTGCCCAGAAGTGCTCGATGAGAAGCATGGTGGCCTAGTAACAGGTGGCGAAGACAACATATATACCCTGGGCCACATAGATGAACATAACATCGTCATTGCTTGTTTACCAGAAGGCCAAATGGGAACAAACCCAGCTGCTGCAGCTGCAGCTCGAATGCAGTCAGCCTTCCCATCAATCCGATTCGGGCTCATGGTTGGCATCGGCGGAGGGGTTCCATCGACAAAGCCTGATATTCGACTTGGGGATGTGGTGGTTAGCAGGCCGGAAAATGGCCATGCTGGGGTAGTCCAATACGACTTTGGAAAGAGCACTCCAAGTGGTTTCAAGAGAACGGGGTTTCTTAATACGGCCTCCCAAGATCCTCCAAACTGCTGTTTCACACCTGAAGGCTAAACATATGCGCGGGAAAAGTCAATTTTCAAAGTACATTCGAGAATTTGCTCACCACCCAGCATTTACTCGAGATCATGCAGGGCCCGATGTCCTGTTTAAATCTCACTATAACCATGTGGGAGGCACTACATGCGAAGGCTGTGATAGGGAGAGAATACTGGGAAGACCAGCACGTGATCAATTGGGCCCTGAAATCCACTATGGAACTATCACGTATGGTAATCATGTGATGAGAGAACGAGATCGAGTAAGCTCACTTCTTGGTGGGGTACTTTGTTTTGAGATGGAGGCAGCAGGGCTGATAAATGAGTTTCCTTGTCTCGTGATACGAGACATATGTGTTTACTCTGACTCCCACAAAAACAAGACATGGCAGCCATATGCTGCGGGTGTTGCAGCGGCATACTCGAAAGAGCTACTATCCGTTATACCTCCACTTGAAGTGAGGCAGTCACCTGTTGTTGGAAAAATCGCCGACAAGCCGACAAGTCAGTATGCCAGCTATTGCTAGGGGGGCAATGGTACATGATCTAAGTCTTCAATAGGTGCCAAGAGATTCTTCACGGTTCCATTTCCAAAGAGATGATAAATTTGTCGGCCGTGAAGCTATAATGGCTAACATTGATGACAAATTTCAATCAGCCGCGTCACACAACCAACCACCTTAGGGTTGCCTTGGTGGGTATATGTGGAATAGGGTATGTCAACGTGCAGTCTATTTTCTCGACTGGAGTGCTTGATCTGAACAAGAGAAAGGAAGTCTCAGATTGCGATTTAATACGCTTACATAGCGCGACAACGTAACCCAGAGCTGTCCGTATTTTGGGTTTATGTTGGGAACGCAGCACGCTATGAACAGGCCTACAGGGACCTTGCAAACGAGCTTGGCCTTCCAGGGCGAGATGATCCTACTGTGGACATACTCAAGATAGAGTCTCAGTGGCTCTCTGATAACACCAGTGGGCAGTGGCTGATGATTTTAGATAACGCGGATAATGAGGATCTTTTCACGCAGGAGATCGAGGTGGGAATGAGGCCAAATTCGCCCAATACAAGCGCAAGGGCGCTCCTTATCACTTCTATTACTCACACAGCAAATGGATCGGTTATTATTACATCCCGGAATTCAACAGCAGCCCGGAAACTTCTCGGTATACATGACAACATTATTCCTGTTGACGTGATGGATGAGGCCAGTGCTTTGGACCTTCTACAAACGAAGGTTACTCTTGATGAACAGTCACTGATCGATGCTCGAAGGCTCCTCCAAGACCTAGAATATATACCCCTTGCGGTAATTCAAGCTGGCTCATATATCCAAGAAAGGTCCCCAAGAATCACAGTGGGGGACATATCTCAAAATGCTACAAGAGAGTGAAGCAAACTTGGCTACGCTACTTGACAGTATGGATATTCAAGATTCCAGGCGTGACTACAGTTCCCAGCATGTGGTTACAGCAACCTGGCAGATATCCTTCCGGCAGATAAAAGCCTCTAAGCCTGTGTCGTCTGATCTACTTGCTTTGATGAACATGTATGACCGGCAGGGAATCCCTGAATACTTATTACGACAGAACATGACTCAACTACAATTCGAGGATGCAATCCATCCGCTGATCAGCTTTTCACTCATTAAGGAAAGCGGAATCCAGCAGCAGTCTTTTGAGATACGCCGTCTTGTGCAGATCTCAATCAGGAGCTGGCTATAATCCAATAACCAATTGGACTTATGGACTGAAGAGTCTGCAGAGGTAATCGCAGCTATTTTTCCATCAGGAGAATTCGAGTCATGGCCAGAATGTCGGAACTCAATACCGCATGCTAAGGAAATAATTTAATGCGCCAAGCCACAGAAAACAACTTTCCAAGCATAGAAAACAAACCCGAAAAACAAAGGTCAGGTGGCATCAACGCCTCAAGAGGAAAGTCATGTCCCAACCTAAGGATGAACTTCCTACAGGTGATCACGAATCACTAATGTGGGCAACAATTGGAGCTCACGCTGGCCGGTATTTATACTTTCAAGGCAAGTATGAAGAAGCAGAGGCGATGCATCGATATGCGCTTATGGATCGAGAGAAAGTACTAGGCCTGGGCCATCATAATACATTTAACAGTGTTAATGACCTTGATTTAGCCCTTGCTCACCAGGGTAAATATCAAGAAGCAGAGGTGATACTTCGACGTGGTCATGTAGGCTTAGAGAAAGTACTAGACTTAGACTATCCTGACATGTTTACCGGTGCTAATAACCTTAGCTTACTCTTTAGAAGTTAGGGCAAGTATCAAGAAGCAGAGGTGATATATCGATATATGCTCAGGGGTCGTAAGAAAATATTAGGTCTAGATCATCCTGACACGCTTACCAGTGTCGATAATCTTGCCTCAGTCCTTGAAAGCCAGGGCAAGTATGATGAAGCGAATACTATCCATCAGGAAGCCAAAGGTCGAACAAGCTACTGACCTATCGTTGGTGAGGATCTTTTTCTGCTGTTCACACACTGGTTGTTAAGTTTGATTTTCTAATCACTTTGTAAAAGGGGAGTTCTGGGATGCTTCGTCCTGTTTTATCTGGGCGAGCGTGGCGTTGAGCTCCAGAAGACGCTGGACATGCTTAGATCCCACCACGGTGAGTACGCAGCCGATCTTCCACTAGACAGGGTCAGGAGTAGTAGCCCTGTCGCTCTGGCTAGGAAAGTCACTGGGAAATAGCTGTGGGTCTAGGTGTTAAGTTATTGTATGTTCTTGTCGTTTACTGGTATGAAATGTTGTTCGAGACAAGTTTGCAAAGATTTTGGAATAACAACGCCTCTAAAGCAGGATTAGATGCTTATTTGATAGAGAGGCCAGAGTTCTTGTCACACCTTGACTTAGCCACGTGTACTGAAAGTTAGAGCTACTTTTGAAGACAAGGACCAAATGCTTTGAAAACTGCACTTGTATGGATGTATATGTGCATCAACAATAATCTATATATATATATATATACACAAAAGCCAGATGTCAGGGGTATATGTAGGTGCCTATCAACGATTCCAACCACCTTAAATCAAAAGCAACAGAGAGTAGGTGGACTCGCTTGAAACAAACATTATATAACAGAAGTCAAAGCCCTTCTCCGGGCGGTATAAAAGTGGACTCCGACCAGGGAGTATCATATGTGGCAGAGAATATAAGAAAAACCGACTATGCATCAAGGACATTCATGTTAGGATCTGGGTCCTCGCCCGCGTTGGCCAAGGCGCTCTGCAGTGCACTAGTCAGGTCGATGTGGAAGAATGGCCGGTTAAGGCCCTGCACCATAGCGACCCTGCGACGACTGCGGTAAGCCTTGCTATCCTTCAGGTCCCGTTGCAACTTGTCATCCTGGGTGCTACTAGCATCGGACGATTCTTCGATACCGTGTGTCTCACGCTCGGTGGTCTCTGAATCGTGCTTGAGGCCATGCTCGAGGTCTTCGCTCTTGATATTATGCTGGACGTGTTCGTTGTTCACCATCTCTGCATGAGCTGCGGCAGAGGCACTACCTTCGATCTCAGCCACGCTGAAAATTGGTTTCCATCTGTGAAATCCGTCACCCGAGTCAGGAGATGGGAAGCCGAACCCAGCTGCTGCAAGGGCTCGTTTCGTCCAGCGGTTGTTGATATGAGCAAAGTGCCACTGTACAGTCTTGGGGGAAGCGTAGAGGTCGAGTTGGTTGCGGACATCGATGAGGTTCTGGACCGAGGTCACATCAACATTATTGACGGACGAGAAGTCAAGAATGACGGCCTGCAGTATGGGCAAATGCGACCGGTCTTCTTCGGGCTTGCCCTTGCGAGGGCCTGGGTTGTTCCATGGTCGATCGCCCGGTTTACCGTAGGAGAACGGATTTGTGCGGCGTGTATGCCTGAAGATAGTCTGGACCAAATAATCGGTGTAGTGATTGGCATTGGGGTAGTTGAATCCTTCAGAGAATCGGTAGATGAAGATACCAGGGTAAGGTTGCTGCACCTCGACATCGGGGTTCGAGCCGTCCGTGTGGTTGATAGGCAAGAAGATAGACCGGCTCAATCCGTTTTTATCATCGCTGGTGGCATTAGGGGAGTTGGCAGACCCATATTTCCCATCATCCTGTACCAGATGGTCACCAATCACCGAGTGGACGGTGACTCTTCCTAAGAATTGACCGCGGGCCTTGGCGACGCGGAACAGCAGAATGGCAACAGACACACAAACGGTACAGTAGATGCCGATCTCAATTGTGGTGAAGACGGTAACGATAACACCGATAAAGAAAATGATCGCATCAAGAGGGGACACGCGCCAGAACTGGTAAACGGTGTTTGGTGGGGTGATGAGGTCACCGACCGCATGAATAATGACACCAGAAAGGGAGGCTTTCGGGATGTAGAAGAAGACAGCGGGCAGAGCGTAGATGGCGAGGAGGACAACAACCGCAGTAATAACACCGGCGAGTGGAGTGCGGACACCAGCTTTCGATTTGATTGCAGTTCGGGAGAACGATCCAGTCGCTGGGTAACCGCCAAGGAACGGTCCAAGCAAGTTCGACACACCAATAGCGACTAGCTCCTGAGAGGGATCAATTGTGTAGTTGTTGACACGGCCGAAGGATTTCGAGATCGCAATGTGTTCGATAAGCAGGACAATAATCGCAGCAGGAAGCTCGCTAGCAAAAGTCTTGATGATCCTCGCATTTACCTGAGGGACAGCGGCATGTTGAAAACCACGAGGCACATTACCCAGGAGCTTAAATCGCGGATGATCCCGTCGGTGCAGGTTCACAGCGGCACTGATCATCGTATAGAACAAGATCACAAACACTGTCCGCAAAGTCGAAGCGAAGAACCAAACCTTGGCATGACGGGGGAACTTCTTCGCGCCATAGTTACAACCCGACCGGATAATGTACAGCATAGCCAAAGCACTGACACCCATGGCGGCATCGATTTTTGCGGAGGGAAGATACTTGAGGGTGTTGATGATGACCATATATGTGGCGTCTTTCGTCGAAAAGTCGGCCGTCTCTCCAAGCATGTCTTTGACCTGGCCGGAGCAGATATTGATGGCGGAACCCGTCATGAAAGCTGAAATTGCCGGCAGAGGAATGAAATCTACAATGAATCCCAGTCGAAGCAGGCCCATAGCGCAAACGACGGCCCCAGCAATGACAGCCAAACAGGATGCGATTACATGCGTTTCGACATCTGGGATCTTCTTTTGCGCCTCGGCAACTATCGTACCTGTAAGGGTAGACATGACAGCCACCGGCTGCACAGGGAAGGTACTATATCAGCAAGATACATGCTAACATGGACGAAGAATGACTTACACCAATGGTGATATCCTTTGAGGTGGCGAAAAACCAATAGATGAGAACCCCCATGAAGGAAGAATAGAGACCAAACTCCACAGGAAGGTTTGCCAGTTTAGCGTAGGCCATTCCCTGAGGAACCACCACGGCACCGACCGTGATGCCTGCATTTCAATGAGTATGCTTTTTTATTATAGACCAAATCAAGCAAAAACGAAAGGCTCTTACCGGCAATCATATCTCCCAGAAACCATTGCAAATTGTACCTCGTAATCCACGAGAGGAAAGGGAAAAGGTTGTAGAAATAACGGGCTACATCTTGCCCGGAAGGGCTGATCTCCTTCAACCATTCAACGGAAGTGGGTTCGGGCTCGAGATAGGAATATGTATCAATCGTTCCGACAGAGAACATCGACTCGCCTCGTGTGACTGGATCAGCATGGGCTCCCAGAGGATCACGATAGGGGACCTTGATCCCCAAGGCCTTGGCCACACCGTGACCAACTTTGGTTTTGAGATCGCCCGACATGGTCCTGATGGGAGAAACGGTCTCGCGAGTTGATGTAGGGTTAGGGGGGCGGGACTAGCCCAAAGTATACCAAGTATACCACTACTATATATCACCCAGTGGTTCTTTGGTGTGACGGGAAGTATAAGGTCCAACAGTGATAGGGTGACTTGGAAAGGTCGGATGGTTGGGGTGGGAAGGAAGAAAAGAAGAGGACAGAAGATGTTTGATATGAGATGCTGATGTAAAGCAGTGCTCAAATAAGGTCCATAGCCAGAACCTGTGGAGAATTGAGCATCGAGGAAAATGCGGCAGAGTGGATAAATTTAAGGTGAGATGACGGGAGAGCCAAGAGCGATGTCGTGATTAGGAGCAGGGAAGTCGAAATGTTAGCTTTCCCACAACAACACTTTAAAAATTCCACTAGTCCTGCAGTTGCTTAAACCAAATAGAGAGATTAAATTTATTCTAAATTCCCAATACGAGGAAAGGAAAAAGAAAAAATGGGAATATCAGAGGCGTGGGAGGGCCAGCAAGCGTTTCGGTGGCGTAGGAAACTGCACGACCACCGGAAAAAGAAAGACAATCACGAAGAGGCAACAAAAAAAAGGCAATACGGGGAGGAAAGTTCAGTTAAGTAAATGAAATTCTCGAGTGATGGACTACTTTAGATAAGTCAGGCAACTGATGGGAAGGGGGGAAGAAACTTGAAAGAGGTGTGGGTGTGGATATCTGCCAAACGGTAAGGAACAATATGGAATCTATCAAAGGAGGAGATGATCAAAACGGGGGGATTGATAAGTACTATCCCCGTTCAAGGAACTCAGAGGAGAAGGGGTTTGTACGAGTATGTAGTAAGAAAAATAAAATTAAAACAAAATTAATCCCCAAGGATTTGTACCGAATGAACGAGAGAATAGATTGCCATTGGGAACGAACATGAGCACAAACGCGCAGTGATGGGGCATATGATCCACTATGGATCGCCAAGGGCAAAAGTCCTCAGCAGACGCACCTCAGCGGAGGAGGTGTATCAAGCTTGTCGGAGAGTGCTGGCGTAAGAGCCGTTTAGGTGGACTGGGTGACGAGGGCCTGGAAGCGAGAGATGACGCCGAGCCGTGGAGCATTTGGTTCCGCTCATGGTTACCCATCCATGGATGATCAGTATCTGAATGGCAAAGCCAATCGGCATCTGATGTCTCATCTCACCTCTAGAAACAGGGCCTCTCCAGAATATCTGCTCAAGATTCTCAGACCATTTTTTAATTTACCCCAGGCGTAAATTGTGTATGCAAAGTGCCGCAGCGAGCAACAATGTTATATTGCCAAGAGTGACCGCCCACCTTTAATGATTGAGCTGCAGAGGACAGACGAGGAGAATGCAACCAATCGAGAGTTGCCCGCGACATCATCCGCCTCTTACGTCGCTCCACCGCCGGCCTCCAATCCAATAGGAATCGCGGCAGAACACGCCATCGTTCACTTTGATGGTGAAAGCCCGACCGGTCCACGTGTGGAATGAGTCTGATTCGAGTAAGTATCGGCTTCCATGAAATTTCTTTTTCTTTTCCATACCCTGGCCTTTTTCTTGACCCTAACCACACGCTTTCTTATTTTTTACTTTTATTTTTATTTTTATTTTTATTTTTTAATTTTTAATTATATTTTTTTTGACTTCTTGCTAGTCTTCCTTGGAGGCTTGTCATCAATCTAGTGCGGCAAATACGTAAATTACTGACGACGATGCTTAAAAAACTCCCGGGTGTTAACCAAATATTTTTCGTCGCCTCGACTAAAAAGCTCCGTTACATACGTCGTCGTCATGGCGGCCCCCGTAGTGGTATCAGGAGTATGGAGTTTCCCGTTCCTTTACACGGGCAGCCTCGGCCAGTTTCTCCCTACCAGGCCCAGACATTGCCGATGGGACTTGGCATTCTGGGGACTCTGGGGCTGCTGTGTTCGGTAGTAGACTGTAGTCGACTACCAACAAGGGTAAAGATGGACCGTCATCGATGGAGTATATTAGACGGGTATTACTATTGTGAATATGTCCACAATGACATATCCGCTGCGTGACATTAAGGTATAACTGTCCTAACCCACTTGGGATCCCAATATAATTTAGCCTTCGTGTTAGTAGTTAAAATGAGGTAAAAATACTTTTACCAACGGGTTGACACCAAACTTCAATCCTCCAATCCCAGTGGAGCCAGGTCACAGAAAGGCAATCGAGAGGGCCGCATTGGCCTTGGGTACATATAGAGCTCATGGGATGATGATCCTAGTCTGGACGGTGCTCGCCAATGAATCCTCACCACCTTGCTTGCTCTCCTGCACCTCGTCGAGCTTACTCGGTTCTCCACTCTAACACCATCGAGATCAAAATCGCGTCATCGATCTTATCACCCCCATTGTCCAGTGTCCGCTCGTTCTCAACAACCCCCTGGGCCAACCAGTGCAGGTACTAGTTAATATTGTCTGACACGGACATATAATGGAACCATAGCCAAGGGCCCAAGAACAAAAATCAAATTTCGCTAAGGGCGCTGGTATACCTGAAGACCAGTCCTTCCCGTTTAAGACATCGGTATAAGGGATCAATCGAATTACACTTTCTCTATGGAATCGATGGTGCATGCAGCTACAGAGTAGTATCATCCTAATTGAACCTATCCCGCGGAGTTACCGAACGTCTCGTATCGCAATACCATCTTTCAATGATCAAAAATCTCACCATCCGTTTCGCATCTTACGAACGGATCCCTGCCGCCCACCACCCTTGCTGCGAAGGCGTGCTTGAGATCTTCACGCATGGTCATACCTCAGATGCAAAGACCCCTGGTAGCAAGCGATGCTTGAGTAAACTCCCAGTCGCCTGACAAGCGCACGTTCCATGCCCCCTTATGGTGAGAATCCATGTATATAGTTCGGCATCTGCACAGACATCCAACTTCAGCCTCGCCAGATTAAAGTATATGAGGTCATTTCTACCCTAAAATTCGCCTCTCTTTTCTAATTTTGATTTTTTTCTCTTAACCGCCGAAAGGAACAGAAAAGAAAAAGGACCAAATTAAATCCTCCATTAACAAACAGAAAAAGCACATGCCATGTTGCGGAGCATGCGATCTACTAACCTGCATAGTTTACCTAGCCATGACCGAAGGATATGCCCTCGTGCCCGCCCAACTTCGGGGACTCTTATCCAATTGCTGTTTTGGATCTTTATTTCTCCTTACGTGATAGACTCTACTCGGGCACAGTCAGATCTCCATCGAGTATTACCCTCAACAGGAAGACAAGGAGATGTTGTCAGCCGTCCACTTTCGTTCATCCGGACAGATTGAGGTCAACAATTGTCGTTGATCACATGGGCCAATCACAGCGGGACTACTTAGAACTTGCCTCTATGTTCACTGGCAGTGTGGCTTTGAATTAATGCCCGCCGCAAGAGCCCCAGTCCACCTGACCTTTACCCCAGAGTCGATCTCAAGCTAATACAGGAAGTATGTGTACAAATACATTAGATCTTATGCATGAGTGTTCTCCAATCGGTATGCACTCGGCCATACTAGGGTTTACTCCGCATTCTATGTTCATACATCGAACCGGCGTTCAATTGGCACATACATACAAAACCACCGAGGAAAAAAAAAAAAAATCAACTTCCCTATACTAACCAATTCTCCCCCAGAAAACCACCAACGAAGAAACTGACCACAGCAACCCCAACCACCACTACCTACTAGTACCAGTCAAACCGAACCAAACAAACCAACCGATACAAAAACAGAAAAACCCCCCGCCAAACCCCCAAAATCCTTTAACTAAACAAACTAACCAACGCTCCTGACGTCATCCCACATCTCCACGCCCCAAAACAATGAACCAGATCGAACCAGTGATCATCTTTCTTAGGTATGAACACCGCTCGCTTCGAGAAGAATCCCCACCGGCTGCGATCATGAGACCAGCGATCTTATATCCCAATGCACGAACGAAAAGCGCACATCGAGTTGTTTCTTGACGCTCGGCATAAAGGAAGGATGGGGAAGGGGGGAAAAAAAAGAAAAAAAAAAAAAAAAGCCAAACGCGCAAACCGAAGCCGAATCGCTTATTCAAGGGAAAGCTGAAACGGAACGGGTCGTGAAGGCGCACGGATCGCCCCCGGAACAGAACAGGTGATTTTTTGAATGGATCTGTTGACCTTCGGAGATGTGACGTGCTGATAGATAGTGGTTGCGGTGATATTATGCTGGTTGTTGCTGCGGGGAATTGGATCTTACGTGGCTGCTGTTTAGTTAGGGATATTGAGACATTTGGTCATGGGGGCTATAGGGTACTATGTAGGATGCAGGATGCGCTCTTCTCTGCTTGTCCGTGGATTATAGTGAGATGTGCTACGATTAGGGGGAAGTGTGCATATGGAAAGTAGAGGCTCATTGATACACGTGGTCGCGCACGATGCTTAAGGTCATTGAGTTCTCATTCTCACGCGGGGTGTTGCTTTGAATCTTTGTTATACAAAGGTTGAATTCTTTATGCCCTTGCCAGTGCAGTGACGAAACAGGTGGAGAATCAAGATATCGCCCAGATTATGGACAGGGTTCTACTGCACTGAGTAGCAAGTACGTCGGGAATCACCAATACAGCCAGGGGAGCGCAGATATACACTGAGCTACAAACAGTTTGCCTATGGCCATTACAAGGGAATAAAGCACTTGGCAGATAAAATGGAATATTCAATACCCAAACCCACGCTGTAGTCTATAATGTTGAAACACGCTCAACCCCTAAACCGACCCACCATAACCCACCCCGAGTCAACTAAAGCGATGAGGAAAAAGGGAAGAAGAAATGAAATGTTGACTCGTTTACCATGATCTCGTCCATCTCATCAGGTACCATACCCTCCACTCCCTCATAACAGACAAGCAAGAAATAGAACATTATGCATGGGAATCAAAGCATGATGATGGGAATGTAAAATGAACCGACACGAAATCTCCCGTATCATCTTCCGAGTCTTCGAGAAAACGCCATCGCAGAGCAAATCATCAAGCGAACAAAAGAATTAAAGAATCAAGCAGTACCAGGGCTGAGCTCCCGCATGGTATCATAAGCGATTTCAATAATGCCCTAGCACAGCAACTTTATCAACCACAGAAAAAGCTCCCGCTTTACTGAGAGGCGCACTGCACTCTCTCAGCACCAGGAGGAACGTCGTCATCATCCTCGTCCATAGAACCGGCAGCACCATGGGCGCGTGCCTGGGAGTACTCGCTGGAATCAACATCCTCCAGCTCAAAGTCCTCCACCATGGAATCGGTAGGTGGCTGAGGCTGCTCCATGCGGGGGGGCAGAACCTGTTCCAAAAGGTTGAGGTTGTTGAGCTGATCCTTCTCAGGGAACTTGACATCGAACTGGATGTAGAGGTTGCCGAAGTCATGATGACGGAATGACGGCATACCCTGACCCTTGATCACCTTGATAGCGCCTGGAAAATCAGTGTGTTAGTGCTCGTTCCTCAACTAAAGTAAATGAGCGGAATAAATAACATACCAGGAGTAACAACCTCGCCAGGTGCGATGTTCACAGTCAACCAGCGGTCATCGAGGTGCTCAATGTTGATGTTACCGCCAGCAAGAGCTGTGAGAAGATCGATTTCAGCGTGATAGAAGAGGTCATCTTCCTTACGCTGGAACCGGGGGTGAGGCTTCTGTTCAATCTCGAAGACCACGTCTCCGGGCAGGACGCCAGGCATCTGGTCACCCTCCCCACGGAACTCGATCTTGTGGCCGTTCTTGACACCCTTGTCGACATGAACGTGGAGGACCTTGCGCTCGACAACGGTCTTCTTACCATTGCAGCGCTTGCAGCGGTCGCGCTCCCGAATGGTCTCACCCTCACCACTGCAGTCTGGGCAAACAGTCTGGAACCGCTGGATCATAGGTCCCATCTGGCGCATCATAGTCTTCATACCGGTACCATTGCAGCCGCCGCACGACTTGACGGCACCTTCCTTACCACCACGGCCATCACAGCCAGGGCAAATGACAGACTTCTGCAGGGCCAACTTCGAAACCTTTCCACGGTAGATATCCTCCAGGTTGACCTTATGAACGTGATGGATGGTGCGGGCCTTCTTGGGACCCTGCTCCCGCATGCCACCGCCGAACATGCCTCCAAAGCCACCACCGCCACCGAAGAACTGGGCAAAGAGATCCTCAGCACCCATTCCACCGCCGCCACCACCATTTTCAAGACCCTCTTCACCGAGCTGGTCGTAGAGAGAACGCTTCTGGGAGTCGGAGAGGATTTCGTAGGCACGGGAAAGTTCCTTGAACTTTTCAGCGGCCTCCGGGTTGTTTGCGTTCTTGTCTATGGGAAGCTGTCAGCAGATCCAGTCTATATTCTTCCGCCCCAACTGGCCATTGGAGCTAGACATAGGCGACGTACCAGGGTGATATTTGAGGGCACCCTTCTTATAGGCGGTCTTCAGTTGAGCCTCTGTGGCTGTCGGGGCAACCTGATAGCCTCACCGTCAGTTTCGAAAACGGGGGATTCAGCGGCCGCCCACAAGTATACTCACCCCAAGAACGTCGTAAAACTTGGTTTCCTTGACCATTGTGAGAGTGTGTCTAGTCGTATACTAAGGAAAATGTGACTTGTAGAGCAATTACAAGAACCGAAAGAATCAAGGCGAAAACTATAGAAACAAGAACTTTTCAGGTGAAATCGTTTCGGAAATGCGAACGGTATGGAAAAGAGAGAATCGTTCAAAGAGAGAAGAAGTTCGCCGGTCGGTTTAGCCGGAACGAAGAGTCTATAAGGTGGGAGAGGGGGCCTCGGGAGGGTGGTTGAGAGGCGGGATTGTTGATGGGAAGAAAAAGGATCTGACGGCCACTTCGAGGTTATCAAGACAGGAGCGGCGACAAGCGGCTGACGGGCGTAAGATGGTAATTTCAATACCAGGACCAGGCACCAAAGGGACCTTCACGGGGCAAAGTCTTGCTGAATAAGATGCCAAGCCTTGTGCAATCTCTGTATTCTGGTACCGGAGATACGATAAGGCGAAAATCCGAGGTTCACTGGCGACCTTTCTCCAATGTATCTATGACCGTTCCCTGGGGTATCAAAGAAAAAGCTCAAAGGGGGGGAAGTTCTAGGGGCAAGCCGGTGGAAAATCAATCAAATAAAACTAAATGGAACTGTAAAAGAGGTTTTGTCTGGCTTTTCAAGCACAAAACAATAGGGGCCTCATGTCCATGACTTGCAGCCCGATTGGCTTTGCTTTCCCCTTCTGGCTGCTTCGACCGCCCTGTCACAGGCTGAATCCACGGCTCGAGCGCTGACTCTCCCTTTCCATCTGATTCTGTCGGCTTCCATCATCTTCGCCGCCTTTCCACCGAATCGGTAATTCGTTTGTTTTGTGACCACCGTTACCCTGCATCCATGAAGTTTTACCCTGTATCATCTTTCAGATACCGGTTCCTTACAGCGGAGGATTCACAATGTCAACAGTCGTCCCTTTCCATCTGCTTCCATAGAGCGCTTATGTATTACGAAAAGGTTAGTTGTTATTATTATTATTATTATTATTATTAGTGTTTGAGAAACCATTCATAAATGGCATAGCATGAATAGATTTTGAATGAATTACAAGTGATCAAAATTACTTTTAGATTTAATGAAACGAGTATCTAGCAAGGGGCAACACTTGGTTCTGAATCCTGCGAATCGAGGAGTATAGAAAACATAGTAGATACACGCAGTACCGAGTACTTCTGTGGATGAAGATCTGGTTCCCTGAATTTTTGAATAATTTTTTTTTCTTTTTTTCTTTTTTGCTATTGTGGCACAGCCGACTTTGCCCCAGGCCAACAATGTGGCGGCGGGACGGCTAGTTAAGTTTTTTTCTTATCGATAAGGAAAAGTATCCAGAAATGGAAAGAGGGGTGTCAGTGGGTGAGGGGGAGTGAAGACATCCATGAATATAGCGATAGGTATAATTTAAGGAAGGAAAAGGATAACTGAGACACTCTATAGGTCATGATGTTTTTAAATGTTCATTATATAATTCTACATATAATATGTTATCGTGTGCATTCCAATGTGTATGCCGAGGCGCCCCGCATCATTAAATATATAATCAGTATCGAACAACTACGCAACTAGATAAATAAAAAACTGATGCAACTTGACTCATTGATTGGAAGTATTGGGCAGATTTTCATCATATCCTGAGTTTATTGCAAGAGGTAAAATCATCAGCCACCACAGACATTCTATACAATGGCAATTTTAAACTCTTGAGTGATGGACTACAGATTCTTCATGAGGGGGGGAACATCCGAATGCTTATATCAAGATCCTCCGCCAACAGCAAGCCGTGGCCAACCGTTCCTGCGGGTCAAGCTAGAACCGGAACGGCAATTGACCACCAGAATTTTGCCCGAACGAGTCGAGTTACATAACTATCGGTAGCTCAACAGAAACCATAACAGCTATTTCTCTGCGTCCCACTTGCCTTCAGTTATAATTTCCCTTCCCTTCCATATCCCATAATCCATATTAAATCACATCCAATAGAATGGAGTCAGACCCTGGATTTATTGCTGCCCTCGAGGAGGCAAAGCAAGGTTACGCCGAAGGTGGAGTTCCTATCGGCGCGGCGTTGGTCTCCAAGGATGGCAAAATCCTTGGCCGTGGACATAATATGCGCGTTCAGAAGGGGAGTGCGACATTACATGTTAGTCAATGATACGCCAGTTTTATAACCCCTAGGTGATTGGAAGGATGCCCATGGCTTACTTTAACATACTAGGCCGAGATGTCTGCCCTGGAGAACTCAGGCCGCCTTCCCGCTTCGGCTTATGAAGGTGCCACCATGTATACGACCTTATCTCCCTGCGATATGTGCACGGGTGCCTGCATCCTCTATAAGGTGAAGCGCGTAGTCATTGGAGAGAACAAGAGCTTTATGGGCGGGGAGGAATATCTTAAGAACCGTGGCAAGGAACTGGTTGTCTTGGACAACGAGGAGTGCAAGCAGTTGATGGAGAAATTTATGAAGGAGAAGCCGGAGCTCTGGTAAGTTCTTTTATTTTGAACACTGCTTTTGGATCATGACAAGTCGTCGATAACAATATATTCTTCAACCGCCCACCCCATCTCCCCATCTCCAAATGATAGTAGCTGACTATGGACGTATCAACAATGTAGGAATGAGGATATTGCCGTTTAAGCCCTGAATATATCATAGGCTAATCAGCCATTCGCCGATGAGCTGCAGGGTATGAGGAATCACAATGTAAATAGTCAGAGCCTCAGTCCTACCGGAATCATCGCCATGACCTAGTATTATGTTCCATCTATGCCGTTAGTCTGTGAATCTCCTCAAAAAAGAATTTGAGATCATCAGGCTTGACAAATGGAGTAACACCTGCGCAAATTAGCAAGTTTCATCAACTTAGATATTATGGGACATCATTACCATGGCCCAAGTTCGCAATCCATCCCTGCTTGCCCTTCTCGAAACCTTTAACCATGGTCTCGACAGTTTCTGTGATGGCGGCACGGCCACCGTAGAGCATGCCGGGATCAGCATTACCCTGGATGGTGACCCGACCATTCGCAATTCGCCTAGCTTCCGCCGGATCATGTAGCCAGTCAAGCCCAACAACGTTATAGCCGGATTCGCAAAGGTCATCAAGTGCATACCATGCGCCCTTGGCGAAAACAGTCATGGGTACTGGCTCCAGTCCCATTTCCTTCAACCGCTTGGGCAGATTGGCAGAAATATGGCGCAGATATGGGAGCGAGAATGACTTGAACGAGGCCGGAGAAAGTTCACCGGCCCATGAGTCAAAGACCTGAACCAACTGGGCGCCTGCGGCAACCTGGAGAGCAAGGTATTCCACACAGATCTCTGCGATCTTCTGCAGCAATGCCTGGGATTCCTTCGGGTACTTGTAGACCCACGTTTTCGACTGAACAAACATCTTGCTTCCACCGCCTTCAACCATGTAGCACAGGAGGGTCCATGGGGCACCGCAAAAGCCAATAAGCGGGACACGGCCCTGCAACTTGTGCCGGGTGAGCCGGATGGCCTTGTAAACGTAGTCAAGTTCCTCCTTAACATCGACCTGCTTTTGCATCACTTTCTCGTACTGTCCGTCGTCCGGCGTCTTCAGCGGTTCGGGGAAGTGGGGTCCCTTCTTGTCAACCATCTCAACCTGCATTCCCATAGCCTGGGGAATGACTAGAATATCGGAGAAGATGATGGCGGCATCGATAAGCCCTGCATACCGTTCCACGGGCTGGATAGTCAGTGTCGAGGCGATTTCCGGGCTGCGGCAACATTCAAAAAAGTCGCGACCTCCTTTAGCTTCGTGGTATTCGGGGAGATAGCGTCCAGCTAGAAGTAGAGGAAGCACAAAAGTTAGCAATGTCTGGCCTTTCAGCCTGTATGAGACTACATTGGGGGAAAGCTAGCAAAGCGTAGCGTATATGTATACCTTGACGCATAACCCATATCGGAGGACGCTCGACCTTCTCGCCTACAATTACATCAGCGGCGGCAATTTCTGCTGTTGTAATCTATGATGAAAATACCTCTTGCAGCCCTTAGCAAAAGGTCATTCTTCAATGGAGCGAATTGTTCCTGCATCTTGATGGAGAATAGGATGGGTTGTGCGAAGAAGGGACCTTGGGAAGAGGGGAGACTGCATGCAATTCTAGCACCCAAGGTGCTAACCGCCGCTCGGCGCCTCGGCCCGCCGCTGCAGTACATTTATGCATCCCAACCCAATTCGGAAACCTTCCATCTGCTACTCTAGGCTACATACCAGAGTAAATATTGGTAGCATGGACATAAACCCCTAACTTTCCCATACAAAGGCATGCAAACCGAAACAGAGCTTGAAGCATGTCTTGATTCAACTGATTAATTAAATAATGAGTAGTTGGAATTTACAGCGACCGATTGTCCTTCAGTCATCCTCTCCATGCTTCTTACGCAGATTGCCCAAACTATACAACGAATCGTCGAGTTCCTTTCTTTGCTTTGTGTTGGCATCTGCTGAAATTCCAGAGGAGCCACCCATATTGACGTTGGTAACCAGCGATTCTGCGACCGGCTCCCACTCCAAGTTTTCTGTTCCTGGCTTCACGCGGAACGATTCAATCAGATTCGAGTGGCTTGTTGGGCTGGCTCTCCATCCGTGGGTTGAGCCCTTTTCGTGGATGCAGTCCACAGAAACAACAATTGTGCTGTCCTTTTCTATGATAGCCACGTCTAAGACGTTGCCAGACACCTCGATTGGGTCCTGTGTTTTTAATGTGCCATCCAACCCAAGCACGAAGCATTGCAGCTGTGAGGACCTATTGGAGACATCAGACAAGCAGGATATTGACATAGACTCTCATTCTCACTTACCCATCAAGCGCAATAAGAACAATATTTGACCCACCGATTGATGTCGCCCAAATTCCACGAACTGTAACCTGTGTAGTCTCTGATTCCTGCTCCACTAAGGGAACCTTCTGTAGGATACGGCCTTCGGTCCACTTCCAGACTAGCAAATAATCGTCGCCTCCGCCGGAGATGAGATATTCTGGAGCGGCTTGGGGAATGCAGAGCTTGGTGACGAATGCAGTATGGCCCAGACAATAACGTTCAATAATATGAGCCTGTGGATAGCGAGAGACTCGAATATGCTCATCGCGGTCTCCGGTTAGGATGTAACTGCGCTTTTGACCGGAATTATCATCCTGAGGTACCGTGACAAAAGCCACATCCGTGAGCAATGACACATGGCCAAGTAGCAATTGATGCTGGAAATTCAGGCTGGTCTTTTCTTCGGTAAGATTTTTTTGACCATAGCGCAACTGTTGCTCCAAAGATTCAAGATTCCGCTTACTATGCACAGTAAGGGTTGTTGCTGCAGGCACCTTTGGCCGATTAGGAAGCTTTGGCGCCACATATGGCTCGTTGCTGGGAAGAAGTGGCAGCGAGTAAACATCGCCGAATTTATCACCACAGAGGATTGAGTAACCGTCATCAGTAAGAGCGATACTACATGGCCTCTTTGGCATACATCTGTAGGTAGGGTGAGCACACACTTTTCGTCTATTCAGCAGGGCCGACTAACCTTTCGCTTAGTTGTTCAAAAGTGCCATCAGCTTCCAAGCGGAGGACACGAATGCACTTATCTTCGGCTGTGAGCGCAATCACATAGTCTCCATTCGAATGCGCAACTAAAATAGGGATGCTGGACCAAGCCGGAGCCTTGACGGGTGATTTGGAAGTTTCAGCAGGTCCCTCCTCGGACGGGGAAACCTTTCTCTTCTTCTCTGGTGGTGCTTGGTCTTCCGATCCAGTTTCTGTCTCAGTTGCCTTGGAGTTATCTGGATTGCTTGCATTTACATATTCCGGCCAAGAAGAGAGACGCTGCCCGGTCTCTGCAACGTAGGAGTAGATCTTGCCCCCAGATGACGCAATAAGCAGCCTCTGAGGTTCTGCACCCTGTTTTTCCAGATATTGGATGCATTGGAATGGAATTTGGAAGTTGGCAGCCATGTTGTATATAATTGGTCGTATATTGCTAGAAAAGCGAGAACTGACTCGGCCACGAATATTGTGGTGTCAGAAAATACAGTAGCGAGTTGTAGTGCTGCGACCAGTAAAGTACATAAGCTACCTTGCGTAAAACAGTAATTAATTGAGGATCAAAAGAATACCATAAACCTCCAGAAGTATACCACCAAATGCACGCGCGCATGCCCTATCTGATCTCTCTTGCGGACATTTTTTTCTGCCGGGCGGGGCAGCACGTGACCATCTCGCTAGCCGAAGCCACAGAGAAACAAAATTTCCCAATTTCGAAGTTCCTTTGATTCTTTTGATCTTCAACGTCACGATTCAATCGGACAGCAACACACCTTTAGAAAGTTATCCCTTGCCCTTAAACATCCTATCTTCACCGAAATAAGGAGACATGGGGGGCAAGTCTGCTACCAAGGCCGCTTACTTCGAGAAGCTGAAGAGCCTTCTCGATGAGTACAAGACGGTCTTCATTGTCGGTGTCGACAATGTCAGCTCTCAGCAGATGCACGAGATTCGTCTGAGTCTCCGTGGTGAGGGTGTTGTCCTGATGGGCAAGAACACCATGGTATGTATCTCCATATTCCCACTTAATTGACACCGCAATTGACCACATTATTTCAGGTTCGCCGTGCCATCAAGGGCTTCGTCACCGACAACCCGGAGTACGAGCGTCTCCTTCCTCACGTCAAGGGTTAGTACAGTTCATTAAATAAAGCGACATTTAAATGTATGTGGACTAGTCACTGACGCGTCACAGGCAACGTTGGTTTCATCTTCACCAACGGCGACCTTAAGGCCACCAAGGAGAAGATCCTTGCCAACCGTGTCGCTGCTCCTGCTCGTGCTGGTGCCGTCGCTCCTGCCGATGTCTACGTTCCTGCTGGTAACACCGGTATGGAACCCGGTAAGACCTCGTTCTTCCAGGCTCTTGGTGTCCCCACCAAGATTGCTCGTGGTACCATCGAAATTACCACCGATCTTAAGCTCGTTGAGGCCGGCGCCAAGGTCGGTCCCTCCGAGGCTACCCTGCTGAACATGCTCAACATCTCTCCCTTCACCTATGGTATGACCATCTCTCAGGTCTACCAGGAGGGTCAGACCTTCGGTGCCGATGTTCTCGACATCGAGGAGGAGCAGCTGCTTAAGGCGTTCAGCAGCGCCATCCAGGCTGTCACTGCCCTCTCTCTGGCCACTGGCTTCCCCACCCTTCCTGCTGTCATGCATTCCCTCGTCAACAGCTACAAGAAGGTTCTCGCCGTTGCTGTCTCTACCGAGTTCAGCTGGCCCGAGATCGATGAGCTCAAGGACCGTATCGCCAACCCTGACGCCTACGCCTCCGCTGCTCCTGCTGCCGGTGCCGGTGCTGCCGCTGGTGGTGCCGCTCCCGCCGAGGAGAAGAAGGAGGAAGAGGAGGAGGAGTCCGATGAAGACATGGGCTTCGGTCTTTTCGACTAAACTGCTCATCTCATTGCGCGAGATGCGACCACCATGTTTTAGATACATTTACGGCCAATATTGACGGTTGGAAAAATGAAACGAATTTCATGGTCAATTTTTTCTCATTGTTCAACTAGATGTGGACGTAGACATACGGTCCACTATCTTCTTGAATCGCTTAAGGTGAGCATCTACTTTTTTTTACTCTTCACTACCATTACCCTGGACATCACTCCTTGGCGGATGATGATATTTTTTAACTCGTAGTCACTGTTGTGGCGTTGAAGATCAAAAACTAGCAACAACAAACACTCTAATTTTTTGCTGACTCGCCTCTCTTCTCTCTTGTTCATTTCACACACCTTACAGCAACATGGATTGCTAACTGTGATTACAGATCATTCATATGCATGTGATGTGTAGTAGTATGTCTCGAGTTGGATTCGTAGTACCACGGTGTTTCTGCACGAGGGTCCAGTCTCTGGATTTGGATGTTTACTGTCTCAGATGAAATAAACTGCTAGGTAAGGCTCGTGCAGGGGTTATGGATTCTTATTCAGACACTTATATAGCATCATTTGTGGTATGAAACAATTGATCTAAACATTCCGTACATACAATGCACCCGTCTGTCTGTTGCAATTGCAAATATGACCGCAAAATATGTATCTGTGGTAGTAAAGAAAAGTAAAGTGGTATACTCGGCAAGCAAGAAGACGCCAAAACTATCTGACATGAAGTGAATACGCGAAATTAGCCGTGCTTCAGTTACCGTCATCACCACTCCTCCCAAACCGACCACCGAACCCACCCAGGTCCCGACGGAAGAACTTGCCAATATTTTTCAGGTTCTCGTTCAGGTTGCCTGCAGTAGCGTTCTCGGCGGTGCTCTGTAGTTGTGCGAATGGTCCAGGTGATATGGGGGTGGTGGATGTCGATCCTGGGGCTCCACCGGCGCCGGGATTTCCAGTTGAGGACATAGGAGTTCCGAATCGGTCGACACCATCTTTGGCGGCTGAGATAATGGCAGACCCCAACATGGATGGGTCGAAGCGAGTGGGAAGGTTGGAAGCGCCGATTGAGGCTGCGGCGGTTCCGAGTCCTAGCCCTTGGTTTGAAGAGGAGGCGGGGGTGGTTTGAAAGGCTGTGAGGATGGGATTGCTTTGCTGAAGGTTCGGTGCGTGACGGTCTGATGCACGGTGGATTTGGAAGAGTTCCACGAGCTGGTTTTGCTCTTGTCGACTGCGGATTCCTTTGAGTTCGAGGATCTTGCGGAAATTCGTGTTGCTGCTGTCCTTGATGTGGATCAAGTATGCTTGCACTAGTGCCTCTGGAGGCGATGGTTGGACTTGGAGGGTCTTGAGGAGAGTCTCGATCTTCATGAAGCTGTTGTTGACACGCTTAACGAAGCTTGCTGGAGCGGGAGCTGGTAGAAGAGATGAGAGGCCGGTTTTGAGTGTATATCCGTCCAGGAGCATCTATTCAGAGTTAAATGTCAATACTTTGCACTGTGTTTTGGCATGCAAATCGAAGGTTGGTAACTTACTTGCTCCGCTCCGGTCTCCGAGACTGGCTTACATTGGAAGATATTCGAAACAAATACGTTTGATATCAGCTCTACGACGTGATCTGCGAAAGCTCGAGCGTACTGTTGTTTATGCAGCAACTGCAGGATCTCGGAGGACTTGGCGTTCAGCTTGGTCATGAGTTCACTGACGTACGTGCTCTGATCGCTAACACTCTCAAGCCGGTTCCAAGGTGTATTGCGCATTTCTCGCCACGAGGGCTCTAACTCGACCTCGACCATTCGCACAAGACACCGAACAGCAGCAGACGCAATGCCCATAAATGAATCTGCCTGGCTTTGCAAGTCAACCGACTGTTTCAGGCTTTTGTCGAGCCTGCCTTTGATTTTTTCCTCAAGTTGATTGCAGGTGGTGTAGCAGTAATCTGCAGTGTTGAGAACCGATATGAGGTCCTCCAGAGATGGCACCTTGGATGGAGTAGTGCCGGTGGGCCTCTCACTGATATAGTATAAGAGGACTTGTTGGGCATACTGATCGAGATACTTTGCGAAGACTTTGGCCAAGTCGGCAAGGCTCCCGCCGGTCGAGAGTTTCGCACATTGTTGTAGAGAGAGCCTGTAGAACGTAAAGAGCTCCGTAGAGGACGCTATAACAATATTAGAATCGAACTCCTCATCTGGTGGCCTGATAGGTTGCTGCCGATATTTCGGTATAAGGGTAGCCAACTGCTTATCTTGAGCTTCAACCCATACGCTTAGATAAGGCTCAAAGGCCTCTGAAATGGCCTGGCCAAAGACTGGCGCTTCAGCCGAGGTGAACGTGTCGGTGGACGGGCGGGATGGATTGACAAACCGCCGCTCCAAAGTATGCTCAAAATCAAGAGTCTCCTGCAGGCATGAAAGTAATAGGTTGACATCGATCGTCTGCCCATTTCGCACTGACCGGGAAAGAATGCCCTTGAAATCTTCTCGAGTTCCTTCACAAAATATGTTTGCCAATATCTCATCAACCCTCCAAGACGTCGGCCATATTGCAGCGTATTCCTCATCGTATATCTTCAGTATACGACGGAACCATGAATACCTCCGCGAGATGTTATCTAAGGACCCCGCCTCCTCGTTGTTCCTGAAAACCTGTCGATACTCCCGTAGCTGGAAATTGCAATACCAGGTCACCAGCCTGGACTTGGCATGCTCCCCCAAGGCGTCCATTACGAGACAGCCCTCCGAAAGTACGACCCTCTTTTGTCCCACTTCGCCCTTAGCAAACGCCAACTCGAAGTCTTCACAGACCTGTTCCAACAGCTCTCGTTGTATATCTGCTACATTTCTGCTGAGAAGAGCGATCTGATCAATGGATCGGTACGACTTAAAGTGCGCCATCAGCTGAATAACCGCCTGCAGTAATTGGGCACAGTCCCGGTACTGCCGTGTCTTACCGAGGACACGGAGCTGATCGTATGCCGTCGTCAGCATCTGTAGCCTCTTCAGGGCTGTCATGGATTGCGTGAGGTTCTTCTTTGCATTGTCCAGCTGCTTGATGTCCGCCGTCATCTCGGTGATGGCCAGCTCCGTCTTGGACGCGCGGTCGCGCACATCATCAATCTTCTTGAATAATTCCGTCAAATCTGCCTGGGCAGCCTGTATGCGCTCGACACTTTCCGCATTCGATGTGACTTGTTCCTCCACCAGCGCGCCGATCTCGTCGTCCAGCTCATCTTCGTAGTCTAGGAGGGACTGAGAAACGTGGGAGACGGAGGACAGCGTGGAGGGATGGGAGAAGATAGCATTTAGGTGGTCAATTGGATCGTAGTCCGCTATTGCATAATTCAATAAATTTTCGTATTAGCGGGAAATCAATCGGCACGGGTTCGTCTGAGAAATTAATCTCACCTGCGTCGAGGGGATCGAGATCCGCCGCTCCGTTGGAGGGCATGTGGCCGGAGGAGGGAGAGGTGGTTGTTGTAGACATTCCATTAGCTCTTCAGTTTACACCCAAGGTACATGCTGTGTTTGGGATTTCCCGACCCTCTACCAGTTCACGTAGGGTAAGAGGGAGATATTAGGGGACTAGAATATCTATTACAGCAAAGAAGGGCTGAGGACAAAACTGGTCTTGCGGAAAGTTGGCGATCAAGCCCGGGAAGTTGTAAACGCCGAAAGTCAACTTTTAGCGCAACGCGGCTAATTGATGGGAGTAAGTATAAATAAGATTGGCCTTGAGAGAGATTAGCTCCGCCGCCCCTCCATGTCATATACATCTTGTACTCTCCTTTTTACCTTTTCTTTCTTTCTTCTTCTTCTTCTTCTTCTTCTTCTTCTACCTCCTCCTTTTCTATTTTTCTACAGATACTTGTGAAAGTTGTGTGCTTGTTTTCTGGCCCGTTGGAAGCAGACCCAGCAAGTGATATTGGTCTCGCGGGGGTTATCAAATGGAACCCCCTCCCCTTTCTATCTATATGGACATGATCTTCGTCGTCTCTCAAGGTTCAGTAAATGTGATACAGTGAAATCTTTCAAACAAGTCAGAGAACCCACAACCGTTCGCCTAAGCCATGCAAGCACAAATAAATGCAGTATAAAAATAATAGTTGATCAAGACTCCAAGCAAACACCACAGCTTCCTCCACTCAAAAGTTTTTGGGTATGTAAAAATCAGATAAGAACTAGACAGCTCCAGGCAGGAAAGCGTCTGGAGGCAGCTGTCCCTGAGCCTTTACACGGAATCAGTAAAGCTCCATTAAAAAACTGACCAAGTGCGGGCAGGGCTTACCTTGAGCTCCTCAAAATTCTTCAAAGCAGCGTCCAAATTCCAACCGTTGCCCGAAAGCGCCATTTCAGAGTATGGCAGAGTCATGCCCGTTTTGGCGCTTATTTGCATGACCAATTGCTCTTGTTGCACCTGGGCATCTGGTTTGCCCGGTGCGGGCATACCGTAACCATCGGAAGTAGCCGGAGGAGCAGCCGGTGGTTGGATAGGAGGTTGTCCGGGTTGAGTTGCTTGGACAACCGGCTGCTCCAACATCCATGCTTCATGGCCCCCATGAGCCCGTAGACAAAGGATATCGTTGATCACCCTAATACCGCCCATGCCTCCGCCAGGTCCCAGGATGAATGTCCGGTCGAAACTCCGAAGGTCAACCTTCGGTCCATTGATCTCTTCGAATTTTCCATGCACCATGATAAGAAGTCCACCCACGCCAGTCGGGCTCTGTCCGGAAGGATCAGGAAGCCCAGGGATGGGGAAACATTCAATAAGCCATTCTTCAGGGTGAGCTCCTATGTCGGGATGTCGTGTTTGAGGAAGGCTGCTCCACATCTCACGAATTTTTTCCGCACCGACAAAGGAACGAGACATCCTCGCAGGAAGATGATTGATCTTGAGTAGATTCCTACTCTTCTTGATGTAAGGATCCCAGGCCGCAGTCTCGGTCTGCTGGGCTCTCGGAGCAGTGGTGTTGACATTCAGCGAGAATGTGGAATTGTTGTCGTATACACCGTTCAGAAGGTCAGTACGGTTGTTGTCATAACCAACAAAGAAGGCCTTGACAAAGTTCTCTCCGATTTGAGATTCATCCTGGAAATGCGGCGCCTGAACAGGAATGGGTGTCTTCTTCTGCGCAGCCACTTCCTCCGCCGTCCGAACTTCTGTATTATTTAAATATCGAAGTTTAGGATACCACTTGAGCATGGTGTCCTTGAAAGTAGGATCCGCGCTGAAAGGGGTACCGGTGAGGTCGAGAAATTCCAGATTTCGGAACTTCCATCTCCATCCAATTAAGGATTGAGAGTCTTTGAAATTATTATTCGATAAGTCAAGGTTTTTCAAGTCGGGGAATGATTGAGCCAATGTTGTGACGACCGTGATATTTGCGAGCTGATTGTCGGCAAGGCTGACACTCTCCACAGCCTCGCGTCGCGCTGTGGAGTTATCAAAATTCATCTCCCACACTTTCATCAACGCTGGGAAGAATTTGGATTCAGTAGATGTGCTATCGAAGATTCCCATTGCCAACAAGTCCGGGTCGCTGCCAAGCTTAGAGAGGTTGAGCAATTTCTGCTGTTGAAAATAGCGTTTGCTCAAGATCGCGGTCATCTTGGATTTGGTATCGGCGGTCGAGGGGGCGCCACTGTTTCGCGACACTTCGGATAGCATCGTTTGGTCCATTCCATTGGCGGACGGATCATATGTCTGGATCGTAAGAGGTGCTCCTGCAAAACTGAAACCATTCATTTTCAGCATCCTGTCCAACAACTCCGACCGGATAGATACTATGAAAGCATCGCCTTCAACCCGCGACTAGTGAACGTTAGTAAGGCGTAAGAGACCTTTTTACCGCCGTCATCCAGAGGAACAAACGCCAAAAACAGCCTGCGACCGTCGTTCTGGGGTACCACTCCTGAAAACGAGAACACACCGGAGAGGACGACGTTGCGAAATCATGTCGGTGACCGTCAAATCTGATGTTGAACATACCTTTGTAATCCTTGCGCGGGAGCCAGCTTTCGAGTCGGATGAGTTGAGTTTCTTTTCGAGGAAGGTGATTAGACTTTCAACGCCACCGTCGCGGTTGGACGCTGCTTTGCTCTGTTTCCATCCTCGAACGCTAACTTGTTCCAGATTACTGCCTCGGCCACCTTGTCGGACGTTTGCCTGAGAATTTGTGTTGCTTGAAATAGCCTTTTGGATAGCGTCGAGTGTCCTATCGCGTGTGTGGGCCCGTGGTCCAGTAGCCACCGAGCGGCTGGAATCCCCGCGCGCCTTCTTTACACGGCCTTGAGTAGAGCCTGCGTCCATAGCCAGATCACCATCTCGATCGACCCGCTTCGCTGCACCTTTCTTGCGAATACCCCCACGATCCGAACCGCCTGAGCGGCCTCGGGAGCCTTTTCCTCCTTTCATGTTGATCGCAGTGGTGAATATATTCGGAATGGGAGAAGAATGGTAGGTATCGAGGGTAAAGTAGTTGGTTGGTATAGGGCTTTTTTGTTCTCAGGCGGACTTAGCGCTGTGCGCCTGAAATTCAAGTCGATCTAGTCGGCATGCAATAGAGAAAATAGTTAGAGGTAGGAGGGAAGATAGAGTAGATGTTGTAGATAGTTGTAATAAATATATTGGAAGAAGTAGGATCAAGCAAAACCTCGCGGGCGAGGTCTTGAGGTGACAGTATGAGGCAGAAGAAAGTCAAGCGGAAAAAGTGACGTGAATCAAAAGAGTCATATCACGTGAGGCCAGGCAGGACGATGCCTGCATATCCACGTGATAATATAACAGGCACCCATGGAGTGGAGGCTCCAATGGCCAATCAGGGACTGCAGTTTGTCCTTTGGGACACAATCGGTAATACACGATACCGATGCCGCCAACTGGGTGGAGTAAATTACGCTACCCGTGACGATTGTTGTTCCATTAAGTGTTTAGTTTCGTATTTCATGCATGCAATCTATCATTAGGACAGCTTTGCCAAAAGTCAGGAACCGCAAGGGAAGTCCGAGACCCTCTGCTTGTCACTGGCGGTCTCCTCGATTTCAGAATTCAACCAATTGGTAAGCCAGTTCCTCTTTCTCTTAGTTAGTCAGTCATTCTTTTTGTTTGTAATAGACAAGGCACTCGATCGGGCTCGGGCCACCTTGACAACTTTACGTACGGTTCTAATCTGTCCTATATAGGTTGTTCCCCCAAGCGCTTACCTCTCCTTCAATTGATTTGAAGGAATTCTCTTACATTCCTTACGGCTATCGTAGCCTTCCCGTATGGTCGCTGAGCGATCGAGGAGATGCCTGCCAAATCGCGATTCACGAGGCTTGATGCTTTCGCCAAGACGGTTGAGGATGCTCGCATCCGTACCACCTCCGGCGGAATTATCACTATAGCCTCACTGCTGGCTATTTTATGGCTTGTGTGGGGAGAATGGGTGGATTACAGGCGGGTGGTGGTACTCCCTGAGCTGGTAGTTGATAAGTCGAGAGGTAAGAAAGAGCTAAGCAAACTGTGGTATTGAAGTGGGAGCTGACCGAGTACTGCGCACTTCGCTATATAGGAGAGAAAATGGAGATCCATTTAAACATGACCTTCCCACGGCTCCCGTGCGAGCTTCTTACCCTCGATGTGATGGATGTCTCTGGTGAGCAACAGACCGGCGTAGTGCATGGTATCAACAAGGTGCGCCTGAGTTCTCCTGCAGAGGGTGGCCACGTCATTGATGTCAAAGCTCTGGAACTGTAAGTCAATCTTCTCTATCTCACCACATTGGACGAGCCGTTCGGCTTATAAATATCTTTTGCAGTCACTCGGAGCAAGAAGCGGCGAAACATCTGGACCCTAACTACTGCGGCGACTGCGGTGGAGTCCCGCAGCCTAACGGTGAGAAGCGATGCTGTAACACCTGTGAAGAGGTGCGAGAGGCCTATGCACAACAACAATGGGCATTCGGAAAGGGTGAAAACATTGAACAATGTGATCGCGAGGGCTATGCGCAACGTCTGGACGCCCAACGCCGTGAGGGTTGCCGTCTTGAAGGTGTCCTCCGCGTGAACAAGGTGGTCGGAAACTTCCACATCGCACCGGGCCGGAGTTTCACGAGTGGAAATGTCCATGTGCATGATCTTGAGAACTACTTCGAGGGCGACCTTGCCGACGCCGAGAAACACACTATGACCCATATCATCCACCAGCTTCGGTTTGGTCCCCAGCTGCCAGATGAGCTGTCGGATCGCTGGCAGTGGACCGACCATCACCACACCAACCCGCTCGACAGCACCCAGCAGGAGACTAGCGATCCCGCATATAATTTTATGTATTTCGTCAAAGTCGTTTCGACTTCCTATTTGCCGCTGGGTTGGGACCCATTGTTCTCCTCGGCCGTCCACAGCGCCTACGAGGATTCTCCGCTGGGTACCCATGGTATTGCATATGGCTCTCAGAGCAGCATCGAAACACACCAGTACTCGGTGACCTCCCACAAACGGTCTCTGAGGGGCGGCGACGCTTCCGACGAAGGTCACAAGGAGCGTCTGCATGCTGCAAATGGCATCCCTGGTGTCTTCTTCAACTACGATATCTCCCCCATGAAGGTCATTAACAAGGAGGCACGGCCCAAGACTTTTACTGGGTTTCTAACCGGTGTCTGTGCAATTATCGGCGGTACTCTTACTGTCGCAGCTGCCCTAGACCGTGGTCTATACGAGGGTGCTCTGAGGGTTAAGAAGCTCCATTCAAGTTAGGTGCGAGAGTCCACAGCGAGGCTGGACCTTCCCGAACTGCGAAGGAAATGAAAAATAAAGAAGAGTTTGATACATATCTCTATAGAAGCTATAAGAGCATTGACGCTTGGAGCAGAGAGGGTGAGAACAGGGGGTGGTTTTGAAGGGGAAATTTTGACAGTCAAGGCGTTTGGGTACATGTGCATATTGTGATATACTTAGCAGCAAGTGTTTGGTGTTTGGCATCTTTGTATCTGAAGTCTTTCGGTGCTCCCCTTTAGGAACGTTGTGCATTCCGGAAGACTAGATGGCATGTTCTATAGTTACCCCAAGGGAACTCTAGGCTGAGCAAGCCCAACTAGTTCATTTTCTTCCTTGTATACTTCCTGACTAGTGCATGCGATAAAGTCTATGCTCAGTCAGAATCGGAGAATCGTCTACGAGCTCTACTCCCCGTTTCACTTCCCCCCCTGACGTTCTCCATCTAGGAAGTGGCTTTCAGAGGATCGGGAAGTCTTGGATGCAGTCGCCTGATGACAGTGGGGATTAGACGAGTTGGGAGACTAGGGGGAGTGACTTTTCGTTTTAAAGAGTTGATGGTTCGAGTTTTATAGATATTCATTTTGATTTATGTTCTGTGATGGTGCATTGCTTGATAAGGCGTGTGATGAAGTTGGAGGAAGATGGGTGGCTCAGTTATAGGGCTTTTGTTGGGTTGCTCTCATAGTATTCTTCAGATTGGGGAAAGTAGGACAGGAATCTAAGAGAAAGGGTCCTTATTTGTAGGATGAGGCTTGTTTGTGTTTGTATCTCTCTTGGGTTGTTGGAGAGGCGAACTTTTCACAAGGATTCCTCGGACCGACTGATCTGAGGCGCACACGCGTTCATTATAACTGCACGAATAAGGCAATGGAATTGGACAAGAAGCAACATTGTGCCTCACTATGCGTCCAAAAGGACTACAGAGGATATATTCAGCAGAGATCCATCGTCTATCTGCATTGTGCTCGCTCAGCAAATGCTATACGCCCATATTTACATGCATATAGATGGCAAGAAGAAAAAAGACAAAGAAAGAAAAAGAAAAGAGTGAGTGAGATCAAAAGTAGAAATAGCAAAAATCCTTCCCAACAGGCGAAACCTTTTATCGCACGGGGAAAATCGCTAATAATTGATAAGCAATGACTGATGAGTGAACGAAGCAAGAACCCAGGCGCCAGACCCATTCTCACAACTCCATTAAATGCACGATGCGACTGCTGTCAAAGACCGAATAAAGGAACACACAGCAACTCTTTTCCGAGCAGGAGGGAGATCTGAAAGTCTAGCTCTAGGACGCATCAAAAGGATAACAAGAAAAACTCAAATGGGTAACATAAAACAAAAAGAAATTAGCGACAGCTCATGGGTGTGGTCAGAAAAGTACAAACAAGACGGAGTCAAAATGTTGAACGTTAATGGGAGAAGTAGAATAGAAGGGTAAATGAGAGAAATCAATAATGCATGACGTTTGCATTGGCAAAGTGACCAGATTGCTGGGTGAAATATTGGCTTTGCTGATATGCCTGAGGTTGCGGGGTTTGAAGTTGCCCATACCAAGATTGACGTCGGGGCTCCTCAGGTCGGTACGATTGATTGAGGGCATCCCATGTGTGGCTCGCCGCTGGGATATTGTAAACACTGTTATGGGTGCCGCTTTGGATTCCATATGAGCTTGTTGGCGGTATAGGATGCTGCTGCCACTGCTGTTGACGTTGGGCGATAGCATGCTGCACCATGTGAGACGACATACCTTCCATGATGCTCTTCTTCTCACGCTCCCGAGCATCAATGGCACCCACTAGTCCCATAGGATTAACCGGTTGTTGCTGCTTTTGGTTCCCACTGCTGAGATTAAAGAACGATGAACCGGTCATCCGAGCCACATGTTCCTGTTCTCGAGCAGAAAGGTGAGACGAGATATCATTATA
This sequence comes from Aspergillus caelatus, assembly GCF_009193585.1. NCBI lineage: Eukaryota > Fungi > Ascomycota > Eurotiomycetes > Eurotiales > Aspergillaceae > Aspergillus > Aspergillus caelatus. Next base: position 90,778 of record NW_022475406.1, read on the forward strand.
GTTGATCATACTATTGGCGCCGCGAGAACGGGGTCGCCCTTGGCTGTCTCTACCAATGCTCATTTGAGAATGAGATCGGTTGTGAGCCATCCAATCACCGGATACAGGCCGTGCCGGTGGGGTTGTTGGGGTTGCAGAAGAAGTCCGGTGGTGTATATGGAGTGGTGGACTAGGTGCTGCACGCTGCTGCACGAACTGCTCTGGCGTGAGACCCGGTGTGACAGGACGCGCGGCGGCCATACCAGGTTGCCACAAGACACTTCGTCGGAACTCATCCTGGCTTGGTGACCGTGAGTGACCACGGTCCATCTGAGAGTATCGCTGTCTTTCGGTGGATTCCGAGTCACTCCTCTGGTGACCAAGCTTCTTCAAAGTATCAGAAGTAGTTGGACGCCCAGTCGTTGGCATGAGAGTCATCGTTGGACCGAAATCAACACTGGGGATATCAGGGTTATGTTTTTGCGATGGCTGGTCGACGGAATAATGAGCATCACCAATGACCAGATCCTTCTTGGGCTCCGTTCCAACAGTCTTCATTATGCCCATTCTCGGCCTAGGTATCGACTTAGTAGAACGTTTGCTGTAGACGGACCCACGCGTACTGGCGTAGTCTGGGGAGGTCGTGGATTCATCATCATAAACGCTTTCGTCCTCCTGGTGGCGCTCCTTGACAGGCGAAGGGAAAGATGGTTGGTAAGAGCTAACACGGTTCAGGGCCTCTTCGTCAACAGTATGGCGCAGATCATCAAAACTAGGTTCAATGGGGCTTGATACGGTAGAATCTTTGCTTTGCTGGCCTGGAAGTGGCTTTCTCCTGACAGACTTCTTTGTATCAATATGAAGATTGCCCCCATTTAGCTTCTCTAGAGGAGGGCCGAATACGCTGGTCCTATGCTCTGGTGTTGGCGGACCCTGTTCCTGTGGACTGCCTCTCTTGTCACTCGATTCCGACAAGGAAGGGACACTTGGCATCTCAAACTCAGCTCTGTAGGAATCGGTAGGGGTCGGAGTTTCAGGCTTTTGATCGTCAGTCTCTCTGACTTTTTGTCCCTCAAAGGACATGGCGCCGAGCAGATTCATCCTTCCTGAAGCGGCAGCAAGCTGCGCAAGTGTCGCGTTGGACATTCTGTTATTAGCCTTCCTCAGATCTGGCGATGGATGCGGCCGTGCTGAGGGCATTTCGCCTGGTCCATGAGTAAAAGCCGGGGGGTTGGAGACGGGTGAGGGAGGTGAAGGCTCCCGGAACTGTTCTCGAATAGCTTCGGCCTCAGGTACAATGTGGGAATCTAAACGTTGCCTCCAGTCACTATCAGAGCTGCTCTGATCGTTGAACTCGTTGGTACTAGGACGCTCATTTCCAGCTTGTATTAAGTCACGCGCCGAAGAAGACGGAGAGCTCTCGACTACAGAAGCCTGCGCTTGCTTTCTGATAGCGGAGAGTCCAGCTGTATCTGAAGCACCCCGTGCATGATAGATTGGCGAGAAATTTGCATCATCAGACTCCTCTTGAACTATCGCATCGGTGGACTGATTGTAGCCAAGTTCGCTCTCCGGGAAGGTCTCGTTTCGGCGAAGTCCAGCGTGAACATTGCTATGGCGACTTGGAAGACTCGCTCGAAAACGCGGTTTGCTGGAGATGCTGCTTGTTCTGCTGCCAGCAGCTGCCATGCGACGTGCAGTCGCCTCCTTCAGCTGTTTCCTCCATTCTGCCTCACTCCAATTCTGGCTACTCGCAGTTTGCATCAAATTAGCGATGTCCAAGATATCCAGATAGCCATAACGCCGCTGTTTCGGAAACGCAAACATAATGCTCTTAATATGATTTGTAGCGGCAATTAGACGGGTCGGGCGTCCATAAAGATTGAAAGTGTCGAAAGTGGGCATCAGGAACCGTATCATCGTCTCGAAACCGGACACGGCTGGATGTGACTCTGGCATGACGAAAACAAACCCTTCTGAATTCGACTGTTGCTGAGAATGAATTGTGACATTTCCCTCAATCTTTACCAAGGTGGATTGATCAATTAGCGCCTCAGACTGAGGATATATAGCGTAAGCACTGTAGGCATCGGTGATTGTCGCAATCGGCTTCGCTTTCTTCGTTTTCTTCGTTTCATAGAACATAATGTTTCCTGTGACCAGTTTAGGTGCCCGGTCATAGGCCGACTTTTTCTTAAGGGACTTCTGCGCTTTTTGGAATTCTTTTTCATTTGGAGGGGTGATAACAAACCAGCACCGCCTCCAAGGCGTCCCCGCCCCGAATCTCACACGAGCCCAATCCTCATGCTTGAAGCGATTGCGTTCGAGAATGGTGCGTATACCGTTGAGGCTCTTTCCTTTTCCTGCAATGATTGCACCGGTGTATGCCTCGTACAATGACGTATGTTCAAACAAGGATAAGCGGATGGCTGAAGTCCATTGTACCAGAGAATGGAAGGAGTTAAAGTGCAGAAGGTATCGATTCTGACCCGCTGAGCAGATACTTAGAACATTCTTCACTGTCGGTGTTTCTGAGTTCCGTGTAGGTAGTGTTTCGATCTACGGGTGCCACAAAATCAGCAAAGGCGAACCCCCAAGGCTATGTCTTGGAGATATTGTAGACTCACCACTTTGATGGACGCATCCGCCAGGTTAATAAAGGTTGGAGGGCCTTCTTTTTCACCTGCTGCGTCCAGCGCAGCGGCATCCCATAGTGAAAGAGCTGTCCCGATAAGTTGTGCATAGCATTCCACCCACTGTCGATCAGGACAGGGTCGACCATCTTGGCATTGTTAATTAGCTACGCTTCTGATCCACCAATATCTTCCGAAAACTCACGGTTATCTAGATCATTCAATTTCAAAAAATAACCTTCATGGTACAGCTTGTTCGCATGACTATTAAGGAAAGTGAAGATTGGCTGGAGCTCTGCAGGGGTATCTTGGGAGATTTCTATGAACGGAGGATCGTGTGAAAAGATCGTTGACGCAGGCCGCGATATCCGGCGGTCGTTCGATGACAGTCCTGTTGGCGAGGCATCTTGAGGGGAGGGTGTATCTGTATCCACTCTTGACGGAGGCGTGTTCCCTGCGACTGAAGCTGAGAATGCCCGATGACGTTGTTCAGGACGATCTTTGCGGGACGAGCCACCAAATGCCGATATGAAAGATAACACTGATAACGCAAGGGGCGTTAACCGTCGCCGTTCACATTCCTGAAAAGGAGGGCTTAGGGGACTATTCTACTCACCACGCGAGCGAACCATATTGTCGTAATTTAATGTATGAAATAGAAGTGGAAGTAGAAAGACTACTAACTTCCACGTCGTTCTGATGTCAAGGTTGGCGCACGATAGACAGGTAACGTGGCTAGACAACGAACTGAGCCGGGTCGTCCTTAGATCGGGTGCACAGAACGAAAGGAAAAGGGACTAGTATGGAAAACAACGTTGTATGGTGAACCCGAATCTCCCGCACGGTGATAACGTCCAAATATCAGGATCCCCCGACACTACTTGCGAGTTAGGTCTGAGAGAACAGTCTCCATGAGGTTTCCTTGGAAATTTTCACACAAGCGAATGACGATAAACCGCAGACAAAGAACTGGGAATGGCGACGAGTGAAAAACGCAAGGTGTCGGACTGTAAGCGCCTGACTGTAGTCACTTGAACACTGGGATGTCTCAGTTTTCTGTTGGCCAGCGGAAGATAGCGGATAGAGGAAGATGTCAACAACTAATAGGAGAAGAAGAGATGGATAACAAGACTGGATGATAGCGATGTAAGTATGTAAAGGAAATGAAGCAAGCGAGAGACAAGAACGAAAGTAGCGAGGGAAGAGAACAACGGACCAGAAACTAACAAGAGAAGAGAGAAGAATAGGAAGAAATGATGATACCTTTCTCCTACAAACTGACCCAAACGAACCAAAGAAACGTGGGTCTGGGAGGTGAGTGTGTAACACAATTACCAATGGGTCTTGAATTGGAACAGAAGAACCCTTTGTTTTTGTTACCGGGTCTGTTCTTTTTAATTCAATGCAATCAACGAGTCAGTGGTGAACAGATCATAACGTATTCATGATTTACGTCAATGGGGAGGGAATTTCAAGATCAAAGATCAGTTTTGCCAGGATTCTAGGAATTTCTCAAAGAAAAAGAGCCACGGAGGCAAGAAAGTAAGTACTTAGTACATGTACCTACATACTATTCATCCATTGGCAGCCTGCATGAATGTACAGAGTCCAACTTTCTATTTGCTAATACATGGAATTTACCGTACCGGAGTGGTTCTAGGCTCAGTCCCCGCTAAATATTTGAGATTTTTATTTTATTTTATTTTATTTTAATAGATTGGGTAAGGCCGAAAAGGTAGCGGCTGGCGTCATCGCATGTGTGGCTGTATTCTCAAAATAAAAAAATAAAAAAAAATAAAAAAAGGTAAAATTTAAGATCCGACAGGGAAAATT
>NW_022475407.1:0-95019 GCF_009193585.1 Aspergillus caelatus
TTGTAGTATGTATTACTAGTAGTAGTGGTGTAGTTTGTACTAGTTATACATAGAGAGGGAAGGGTAAGTGGTATCGATAAGGCTGAGAGAAATGTCATAGGTATAGACCTGCTAGGCGGCCGGGAGAAGGCGCAAATATATATCACGGTGATGACGGAGTAAGGCTATACCTGTTATAAAACTACTCTAGTAGTACGTCAAACATGGGTTCAGTATTTGTAGCCCTACTAGTAGGTTTAAGCAAGAGTATATATATCAGGGAATGTCGAATGTTGTTCAATACTAAGGTCTACTCCCTATACCTACTCGCCGCCAGTAACGGTGAGATTGAATTACCTGTCTCATGACCTCATTATTTTGCTAATATTTATCTCAAAAAGGATTAGTCATTCTTGGCCGTATTTCCATTACTCGAGAACATGAGAATCAATTTGGTAGAGGCCATGCAAGAAAAAGAATGAATGGAGGGAAAAAGAAAACCTTAGTAAGTGCATAAATCACAGGGCAAAAGATCTGTTGGCGGTGCCGCCACAAGAACACAAGACGGGAAACCCACACCTCGAAAATGTGGAGGAAGAACATCCTTCAACTCACCGAAAAGAAAGATCTCCTTCTGACCACCACGATCGTTTCCCTCTCATCTGTGTAACTGTGAGAGGTGTTCTTTTCCCCCTTCATCTTTCTTCCCCTTCATTTTTATTATTCCTTTCGGGCATCCGGCTTTTGTTGTTTTCTAAAGCCACCGCCCTACCATCCCCCACCAACGGTTTTCGACTCGTCGACTGTGGGAGGTTCGTTTCGATCAACACCACCGCCACCGCTAGACAGGCGCGCGCTATCTATCCTTATCTTGTCGGATTTGCAGCGTTCTATCGTTAGAGAGTCTTAGAACAAGAAAAACGCCATCATGCCTCCCAAGAAGCAGAACAATGAGCCTAAGAAGAAGAAGGCCACGGTCGAGGACAAGGTTTGTTCCTCCCCCCCCCCGATCGCGTGATCGTATAGCGTCGCTAACAATGATATTTCAACAGACCTTTGGTATGAAAAACGTATGTAGTGATCTCCCGACAGCATATCTCCCCCTTTCAACACCCCCGACGGTCGTTCGAGAGAGAAATCGCCACTGACAGCAAAATCTTTCATCCTACAGAAAAAAGGTGCCCAGGCCAAGAAACAGATCGAACAATTAAGAACCCAGGAGAAGTCAAACAAATCCGCCGATTTGAAGCGGAAAGAGGCCGAGAAGGCCCGTCGTGAGGCTGAAAAGAAGGCCGCCGACCAGGCGAAGAAGGAAGCGGCTGAGCTGTTCAAGCCTGTGCAGGTGCAGAAGATCCCCTTCGGTGTGGACCCGAAGACCGTTCTATGTATCTTCTTCAAGCAGGGAAACTGTGAGAAGGGAAAGAAGTGCAAGTTCAGTCACGATCCGAATGTGGAGCGCAAGGCTGCCAAGAAGGATCTGTACACCGATTCCCGAGACGTGAAGGCCACGGAAGAGGAGAACAAGAAGAAGGATACCATGGACGACTGGGATGAAGAGAAGCTGCGCAATGTCGTCCTGAGCAAGCACGGAAACCCGAAGACGACGACCGATAAGGTCTGCAAGTTCTTCATTGAGGCGGTCGAGAACCAGAAGTACGGTTGGTTCTGGGTCTGTCCCAATGGAGGTGACGCCTGCAAGTATAAGCACAGTTTGCCCCCTGGGTATGTTGCGCCGATGTCCTCACGTTTTTTTTTTTTATTGATACTGATTGACTTCAACAGATTCGTCCTGAAGACGAAGGAGCAGCGTGCGGCCGAGAAGGCCTTGATGGACAAGTCTCCGCTCAACACTCTGACACTAGAAGACTGGCTTGAAAGCGAACGACACAAGCTCACGGGTAACCTGACGCCAGTCACCCCTGAAACATTCGCCGAGTGGAAGAAGAAGCGTCTCGACAAGAAACAAGCCGAAGAGCAAGCCCGCAAGGCCAAGGAAGCCACCGGACGAACATTGTTTGAGAGCGGTAACTGGCGTGCCGAGGATGAGAGTGAGGATGAGGAGGATGACGAAGATACCTTCAACCTGGTTGCCCTCCGCAGGGAGACTGAGAGAATCCGGGAACAGAAGGAAGAAGAACGACTGGCGAGACTGCATGGGGCACCGGTACCGATTTCGAACGACGAAACCATTGCACAGGAGGGTGAAGGCTGAGCGTGTGCGATACCCCCAAGAAACTGCGCCTCTTGGGCTTTCGGGCAACGCCCCCACCCTGGAATCGGTGAACCAGGCCGTTGTCCGGGCCCGCAGTGTTGATCTCCTGGATGATAGATACAATGTTGTTTATCTTTGGTCCCTCATCTTACCGAGTAATCACTTGTATTGGTCTCCTCGATTGAGGGCTGCGGTTAACGTGTGACGTTCTGTGTGTCATCTTTGATCGTGAACTCCGGCCAACGCCGGATTCATGTCCAAAGATTCTAGAAGACAGCAGCCGCGTACACAAGATTGAGATAGATCGAGTGTCGTGCATTTCGTGGCGGAGTGAAGGACACCAGTTGTTATGCCAGATTTTGTACGTAAAAATGAACGTTCGTTGATACAATGAACTTAGCGTTTTCTTTTTTCTCTTTTGCCCAACGAGGTATTATGATTTATGCACTTTCCTGGATGTCAGACTGGAAAGTCCACTTGCGGTTCTATAGACATTGGGATCTTTAGATATGTATAGAGCAATGTCTGATCCAAACTATACATATTTACAATCAACCCTAACCCGTTCCCCAAACTGACAGTGATACAAGGCGAGAGGTCCATGACTTCTACAACGAAGCCCTCTCACCAACCAACTTATTACCCACCATCAACTTCACCACATCCCCCGCCACTCCGTATGATAACTCGAAGCCTCTCCCCCCGGCCCCATAAGCATGGACCACAAACCGACCATTCCCAACTGTCTCCGCCTCCACTCTCATCCCACCCTCTCTAGCCGGTCTCCTGCCCACAATATCCCGAATAACATCAAACTTGCCCTCACTCCCCGGCCCAAACGGGAACCACTTGGCCGCATTGGCAAGTAACTTCTCCCTCGTCTCCACCGACGGAGTGGGATCATAATCGCGCGGCTGCTTCGTGCCCCCAATAATGGTGCCCCCAGACAATGGCCGCGGGATACAAAACGACCAAGAGCCATCGGCATTCTGCCTCGTCACAGTCTGGCTGCAAGGATTCCGGACGAGACACGTTTGCCCTAGACACATCGTTAACACACCCTACACCATATCACACCACATCACATCACATCACAACAAGTAAACCCCAATCGGAAAGACAAAGCCAAAGAAAAAGGGAAGAAGAGGAAAGGAAAGGAGAAACAGACCCCGAATAATAAACGACCTCCGATCCCCAAACCCCAACCCCGAACAATTAACCACCGTCCTCACATTCGGAGCCAAACAAAACGCCTCCATGGGATCAATCACCGTATATTCCCTCGTAACTCCCCCACCCAACACAAACCTTCTTAATAGATACGCACAATACACCGGCGAATTAATCACGACAGTCTCATATCGAGCTCCCCATTTCACATCCTCGGGATATTCGTCCTTGCCCAGGACCCTAAACCCGTCCAGATGGCCGTAACATTCTCGGATGCTCTTTTCGTCGAGATATTCGGCCGGTGGGTTCTCGAGGTGCTCGATTCCTTCTACAATTGCGACGCCTGACGAAGGGTCGCTTTTTGCTAGGTCTTTGAGGTAGGTGTAGGTTTGTTTGGCTTGGGTTTCTTCGCGGAGGGCTTGTGATGTTGAACCCGGGACGGGGCGGTAGTGTGCGCCGGCCCAGGGGGAGGCGTAGTTTAGGGATGTGGTGTTGGGGAAGTCGCGGGCTATGAGCTGGATGGATTGGTTGCGGTTCAGAGTTTCTTGGATGCGTAGGGCGGTTGTGAGGCCGATTACTCCGGCGCTTTTTGTTTGGGGTTAGCTGTGTGAGGTTGGCTTTTATGGTTGGGGATGTAATGGTGGGATGACGTACCCGATGACTACGATTGTTTCCTTCTCGGGCATTTTTGGTTTAAGACTTGTTTGGTGAGCTGGATCAAATTGTACTGTCAATTGAGGTTGTATATAAATGGGGGTCATGGACGAAGGGTAAGGCTGACCCCGCATGTAACTTTATGGGGTATTTATTTTATGTTTAAAGCCAGTCTAGATCCCAGGGAAAATGCCGCAGTTGAGTCATCTTTCTTGCTTATCTATACCATCTCCACTCTTGATATACCAATGGTATCAAGTTATTATCATTGAAGTCGTATACAGCCCTTGCTAGTTACAATCTAGTGTCCTCCGTAGCTGTGTCCTGAAACCGCTCCTCCGCAGAGAATCCAAGCGAGTCCGCAGCGGTGATGGATTGATGAGGGATTCCTCCGATAAGGATCTGCCGGTATCGCAGTATTGGGGTCGGATCTGCAATGTTCTTGTCCAACCGCCCCCATCAGATGTGGATTCCGTAGTTGTCAACACGAGATCTTCTATAACCTTGCACACGCTCACTCAAAGTGGTCAGGCAGCCTCTCAATCACGTATTTCGCTCTGGCGACCTTCATAATCGGCACACCGGGAATCTTGCGAATTCGGCGAACCAGGTCCTTATCGTTCGTCGCCACGATGTAGATTCTGTGTTTTTGGATCTTCGACCCAGTTAGACCATGCCATCTCAAAAATCTTCCGATCTCTCAAAAACTCACCCGATCAACCAAACAGTCATCAGCATAAGTTCCGGGATGGTCACACCGCACGCGCGCCCATCGCGGATCCTTAGCCACCCTCAACGCCAACCGGAACTTATCGCCCAGTTTCTCCAATTCCGCAATAGTACAATCCGTAAATGTGGGGATACACTTGGCATATAACCTGTCGACAATCAGCTATCGCCACCTCACCACTCAGGAGCACCTCGACTCACAGATCCATCATCGACTTCAACATATCCGTCTTCGCGCGAATAGAGTGGGAGACAAAGTTGGTATCCACCAGCACATGGTAGGGAGGTCCGAGGGCCGTGTTGGCGGCGAAGAACATGTTGGACGGAGCTTGGGGAATCGCCCGGACTACCTCGTCGCCTTTGGCCTTGTCTTGTTTCGGGGCATTGTTGTCTTTCTTGGCGCGATCGTCGTGCTTTTTGATCGCCCGTTTGACCTGAATTAATGTCTTGTATTAGTTTTTGTGATTCTCTGGTGGTTTGATAAGGCGGTTGGAATTGCGTACCTGGGCAAACTTGCGGGTTTTCTTTTGGACACCCATTTTGTGGGAGGTTAATTAATAGAGGTACGGAATGGGGGTATATAGAGGAGAAAAATGCGATTAAACAAGGTATTTCACAATCATTAAATCATTAGCAGGCGGCTGTTGCTTGGACGCTGTCGGCTTTTCATTTCCATGGCTGTTGAAAATGTCGATCGGACCGATGTTTTGCCGGCGTTATCTTATCGGGGAACTGACACCTTGGGAATAAGGCAACAGTATTGTCCCCCACTTAATTTCTCCGTAAATGAAAGGATAAACTAAGTCCGCATAGCTTCAAGTTCGCCGTGTATTGATGCAAATTTTAAGGGCAGAACACGCCAGATACATGTTCTGCAATGACGACACTACTTTGATATATTCAATGGAATATAACGAAGTAACGGTACATTCAATGTCGGGCATTCTTACTATGGACGAGCACTTCTGGTGCCTTGGGAGGCTACTCGCTAGATTCATACTAACGCCTTAGTGCCAAATCAGGTACCAGGCAGACTGCAGGGTGCCTTGTTCCCTGTGGGCCTCGAAAGCTATAAGTGAGGTAGATCTGGCTTGCGATTCCTTCCGTCTACTGCACGGCATACTCTGTATACTTCGCAATGCAGAGCCTCACATCACTTCCTACTGAGATTCTCCACCAGATCGTCCGCTGCGCAGATCCGGAGTCACTCAAAGCGCTGCGGCAGGCATGTCGATCCCTCGGCGAGATCGGCAAAGAGCGCCTGTTTGAATCCATTACTATTTACGCAACAGAGAAGAGCTGCGATAGATTTATTGACTATCTTGAAAATGAGGATTGTGACAGTTTACAATTAGTGACGAAAGTTTATCTCGACCTGAGTAAGTTTGAAGGTGTTAGATACCCTCTCTTTTTATTTTTATTAAATTTTTAGTTTAGAGGCACAGAAACTAACGCCTGCACCCAGCTTTATGTCTTTGATAGGTACAATGATGAGACCCGGGATGACCCCAAGGAGAAGGAATTTCGTAAATTCGTGAGGCTGTTTCCTCGTCTTAAGGAGCTTCCACGACTCCAGAGCGTTGTCCTTCGCTTTCACCCCGAGTGTGGTGAGGATGAAGATCCAGACGTTCCTCACCCACCTGGACTCCGCTCAGCCGTGATGAAAGAGTTCCTGTCGGCGATTACAGCGCTTCCTCAGCTGCCACGAGAACTCGCCATTCGAGACTTGCACAATGTGTACGGGAGCAGCCCAGATGAGATGCAGAAAACTGAGAAGGCTTTACGGAATTTACGTTCGCTCCGTCTGAATATCACCAATCCATACAATTCAGGAAACTCAGAGAATGACTTATATGTTTGTATTTGTTTCTCAACGCCAATTACTTACAAGCTAACCTGCTACCAATAGCACGACGAAATCCACACTTTCTTTTCCGCACTACCGTCCCTCTGGCTGAGGCCTGCTCTCCAGAATTTAGAACACCTCACCATTTACTCTAGCCATTACTTTGGCTACTACCCAAAACTCGATCTCCGTGGTGTACACTTCCCCCGACTGAGGACTCTTGCACTTGGAAACTATACGTTCGTCCACGACTCCCAGCTAGACTGGATCCTCAGCCACCGCAGCACTCTTACAGAACTCTACCTCGACGACTGCGCCATCCTCTGGGTAGTAGCAACCCGCGACAAAGAAAGAACCTATCTGGATCCGGATAGTTACACCACCCATCCCGGAGTGGTGGGCAGAAACTACACGACCTACGCCAAACGCTGGCACCATTATTTCAAATCCTTTCAAGAACTGCGGCAACTCCGGCATTTCCGATACGGACATTCTGAGTATTGGTGGGACAGGGATGACAGCACGCCATTCGAGCGCGAGACCGAAATCATCATCGGTATGCACGAAGACAGCTACCTGACTTTTGATTCAGATTGGTATTTGCGACGATTATTTTATCATTATGGCACTGGGCGCCAGATGAAGTGCGTGGATGAAGGGGCCTTGCCATGGATAGAGGAGGATCAGACGAGTTTGGAGGAACTCCTTGCGAAGATTGGTCAGAAATACGTGATAGACGAGGCGACAGCGGATCAAATTGATTGTGCGCGGGATCTCCGACAACCGAGATCATGAACCTGGTTACGAATAGTACACTTTGTGTGCATGTACATGCACATCTCCCTTATCGGCATAATGTATTTCCAAATGAAAAGCACTGGACCAGGAAAGAGCCCCCTGCGAGATCTACACCCAATTCCTTGGAGTGTCGGACATATCCCCGAACAATCCAGACCAATCACCACCACAGGATCAGTCAAGTAAGAACATATTCCCAATCCATGAAACCACTTTAAGATTCACCCAGCCTGACAGGACTGCGTCATCGTGTTCGTGGAATATCAGAATCTCACGGCGTTCATGAACCAGTCCAAAGCCAAGCCCGAGAGTCCGCGTTACATGGGCAAGGAACACTAGTACCTGGCCTCACCAATAGGGTTGTTTCTCTTCCGTGCCGAAGCCATGCCCTACTTCCTAGTTTGTACGAGCGTCGTGGTTCCGGATAGGGGCTCAGGCCGCTATTCTTGAAGGGATTGTCTAGATTGAGTTACGTAAATATTTCTCGACTATCCCTCGAAGATGAGTGGTAAGCTTCTCCAATTGGAATCTTTCAGGTTGGGAACTTCTGTTTTGTGGCCGGGCGACCTTTGGGTTCTGGTTCGTTACTTGGTAGATACTAGATGGTATATCTGCACCATGTAATATCTATAATAGGAGAAGTTACCAAAAGTGTCCCTGTCAGATAATAGAGAAAGAGAAAGAACATAGCTCCGTAAGTGAGTATATTCTCCGAAGGGTGGCCAACACAAGCTGCATTGCGTAAGATCCCGATCTGGGCCAACAACATGCACCCATCCTGTTCAACGCGTTCGAACTGAAAGCTACCCAACAAGGTATACAGGGGAACCTCTACACTACGAATCACAAGATGCCTCCATGACAAAAATAGCTACTTTCGAACGCGTAATCGACACACCGGAACTCGTTTGTACTGTCCAGCAAGTCCCTGACAAGGTCAGAACACATACATTCGACCTCGAAGATAAATAACCCTCTTCTTCCTCGCTCAAACCGAGACTACATCCAACACCAAGATCGTCATCCTCATTCTCATCCTCTCCAATTACCTCCCAAAAGCATCCTCTGATCAGTCTTTCAAAATCATCCCCAAGATGAAGCTCCCCGCCTCTCTGATCCTCCTTCTCCTTGGCGGTGCTATTGCGGCTCCCACCGTAAGCCACTACACCTCCCCTCAACTCTATACTCTACATCTATCTAACCCCAACACAGGACCTCGGAGGCAAGGAACCCGAGTACGAGGTTTGCCACCTCCCCCCCGACCATAAGGGCAAGGTCCATCTTGGACACGATGGCGTGTTGCGGGAATTCGACGGTGAGAAGAAGGTCACAGCCTTCTGGCCCCTCAGCCCCAAGCAGATCAAGGAGTTCCATGACCGCTTCCCCAAGGAGGAGCGGGAGAAACTGCACAAGGCATTTGAGGGTGTTGATGGCTGGAAGGTGAAGGATATCGAAAAACTTCTTTATCCAGACGAGAAGCACTTGCCTAAATATGAGGAGGAGGAAGAGAAGAAGGAAGGGAAGTGGAGACGAGGAGATGGTGGATGGTGGGAGAAGGATGAGCATGAGAAAGAGGGGCATGAAAAGGAGGGACATGAGAAGGAGGAACATGAAAAGGAGGGGCATGAGAAGGAGGAGCACGAGAAGGAGAAGTGGGAAAAGGAGGCGGAAGAAAGGGAAAGGGAAAAGCACGAGAAGGAAGAGAAGGAGAAATGGGAAGAAGAAAAGCATGGGAAGGAGGAGAAGCAGAAGTGGGAGAAAGAAAAGCATGAAAAGGAAGAGAAGGAAAGAGAGAGACATGAGAAGGAAAAGTGGGAGAAAGAGAAGGCAGAGAAGGAAAAGCAGGAACGAGAGAGGCATGAGAGGGAGAAGCATGAGAAGGAGAAAGCAGAAAGGGAACGACAAAAGCACGAGAAGGAAGAGGCGGAGGAGAGACACAGACAACAGGAACAGAGAGAGAGAGAAAGGGCGAAGCATGAGAAGGAAGAAAAGCAGCACAAGCAATGGGAAAAGGAAGAGATAGAAAGACAGAAGAAGGAAGAGTGGGAGAAGGAGAAGGAGCACAAGGAAAAAGAGGAGAAGGAGCATGAAAAGAAGCCAGGATGGCCCCAGTGGCCCCAGTGGCCCAAGAAGGAGGAGCATGAGAAGGAGCAAGAGAAGGAAAAGGACTGCTAGAAGCATGGTGACTAAGAAATGCAGGACTGACATGTCTGTGTGAAGCCTTGGGGTTATGAAAAAGAGGCTCTGTCATTACTGAGTGATACTTACAGTCCTTGAGCATGGCTTTAGACCTGCTTGTGCCTCTTTTAAAGTGTGATTTGGGTTGGTGGGCACAAGCAGTTGGTCAAATTGTGGGAGACTATGACTTTCGGTTTTCTTGAATACCTTCTTTTGGTCACTTATTTCACTTTGTACTGTTGTCGTTTGGAATCTCGTGAACTACGACTCCCATGCTCCTAGTAGGTTTCTTGAGCATTATGGAATCTAGTTTATCTTCTCTCCCAAATAATCATGCTATACCTTGGTGTTTATCATATCATTCATAGTATATAGGGAGTAATGCAGGCGCCATAGCATGCAATTCAGGAGATCAATATGTTCGCCTCCTCAAGATTCCGCCTAGCAGTCTCAGGGAGCCGCAACCAAACCCATAATAAGCCTAATATTGTAACCACCGCAAAGAGCCAGAATGTCCCCTCCGGCCGGAGTCCATTCTCTAGTAACATGGACGGAACAGCCTAAGGTTATGTTAGCCATCTAGATGCGGTGCCGGCGCGCTAAAGAGCTGTACCTTAGACAGACCAAATCGATTGGCGAAATGGAAGCACATGAGTACACTGGACCCTACTGTTCTCACGGATAGGGGGAAAATCTCCGCGTTTATGAGATACTGGATCGAGTTCCATCCCAGGGCCCAGCCCACACCCGTGAGGTAGAGACAGACGATGGCAACAATGGCAGCATTGTGCTCTGTATTTGAGCGGATGGGATGGGTGGACGGCAACGCCACGGTGAGATATATGGCAATATAAAGCATAGCGACAAATTGGGTGATGATTCCTGTAATCAAAGGGCGTTTTCGTCCGGTATAATCAATCAGAAATACTGTGCAGATAAGCGATGCGACAAATTTGACGGCGCCTAAGATGGCGGTGCACAATAGCTTCTGGGACTGGCCCGTCTCACCGAGAAGCGAGAAGAGCTTCGGGGAATAAGCTGCATCATTGTTTATTATCGTTTATCCCTGTCTGTCGGGGCTCAACACTCACTAGTAACGGAAGTGGCACCTGACCACTGGCTCAGGAGCTGAGTGATCGCCAAAAATGTCAATCTTGATAGGTTGGATTTGTCTGTGATAAGTTGCTTTAGAGCCCTTCCCAGGCGCTGGATGCTCGTCCCCGATGGTGTGTCTCCTAATTGATTAAGAATACCTTCGAATTCCTTCTGAATGCGTGGGTCGTGTATAGGCAAATTCCACAACCGACTCAGGGCCCGGGTACCTTCGGCAAAGCGTCCGGCTTTACATAGATATCGGGGACTCTCCTCACAGGAAAACGATGAAAGCAGAAGAATGCCGGAAACCATAATCTGAATAGACTGTGGGATGATCCATTGCTTTGAGCTGTTGTTGGAGATGTGCATGGTCGTTCCCCAGCTTGAGAAATACTAGATTGGTCCCTGTTAGTCACCGTGGTCATCTCCATCGTGGGCGATGAGAGAATGCTAACCCCTAACATGATTCCCATATACTCAGATGTAGCAAATGTGCAGACCATGAGTCCGCGCAGCGACGGCGTAGCTACCTCGGAGAGATAGATTGGCACGACGACCCCGGCTTGTCCAATCCCTAAACCCATGATGAAACGACCAGCGTAGACCTGACCAATACTCCCCGCAGCTGTGATAACAATAATTACTCCAGCTGCCCACATAACACACAGCTGCCGCATTGTCCAGAGCATTCCGACGTGTTCACACATAATGAAAGCAAATATTGCGCCAGGGATACTTCCGATATGGACCATAGAGGTTATGTTGGAGAGCCGGTTGGCTTTCTCCGATGCACTAAGGTCGGCATCCTGAAGGTGAAACTCATGGATAAAGGACGGCTGAGCCACTGTGGTCGAGATGAGGCCCTCATCCAGCCCTGGGTATTGTTAAACGGTACTCTTTTAGAGAAAGCTAGGTAGCCTACCTCGAGCCATCCCAAGCAGTCCAAAAGAAAAAACTGCACATAACAGCTTCACCGTCAGCGTTCGAAGAAAACCGATCTGCTTCATTCTGACGGTGATTGAACAATTTCATTTTTTTTTCTGTATTCCTCCTTACGCCAAGATTATAAGCCAAGGCAACGCTAGAGCTTTCATAATAATTTGCGCAGGATAAGTGGAGCCAAGAAAGGGGGGGGGGCGTGTCAGCCCTACAGTAGGGCTGAGTGGGAATACCGTCAGGGGCATCAGATGTGATAGGATAGCCCCTTAGCATTAGATATTGCTAACTAATAATTAATTTGTCATTGGTCCAACTCGTCATCCTCCAGGTTCTCCGTCGGCTGCCCCCGCCAAACCAACCAGGCAACAACAATAAAGGCCTTGCACAAAACTGCCGTCCAAAACGCCCCCATTAGTCCAACCCTGCTCTTGGCCCACAACCCCCCCAGCATCGTCCCAAACAGGAGACACACCACTGCCCCGCCACGTCGCCTATTTTCCACTCCATGTAACATCGACATAGGTGGAAGCTCCGGACTGGAGAATAAGTCGCAGTAAACACTTGTCAACACCACGCTAGTCAGACCATTGAACTGCAGGGCACGGCTCGTCACTGCCTGACCACTGCTCTGAAAGGCGACCAGCATTAATGGAACAATCACCTTCCAGGTTAGAGGGGAGTCCCTAGAAGTTTGGTGGGTGGTCACAATCGTAGCAGCCGTCGCTACACAGAGCATCTGGATGGTAAATGAAAGGCACAACACCCAGCGTCTGCGAGGAGAGAACCGTCGGTGAAAAGAGGCAAAGCAGAAGGACCCTACGCAAAAGCTGGCGATCGAGGTTAATGCCCTGAGCCAGCGACTGCTCTCATCGACTCCCATGAGTCCGAGGCCTAGATAGACGGTGTTGCCGGTCTGCATGCTCACGAAAGAGCCCCAGACAAAGACGGCGGAGCTGTCGAGTAGCCCAGTGATCACGTAGCAAAACAAAAGAATCAGGTCCCCATGGTTAGGATTAATGTCCGAGGTAAGATGGTTGATAAGCCTGTGGCGACGGTATTTCTGTAGTGGAGCACCAGAATCGTCATCATTTCCGAGTAACCGGTCGGTTTCGCGTGGAGTGTGGGAAGCCATTGTGAACCAGATAGGGGAACCTTCGGTGGAAAACCAGCACAAGTGACAACAAGCTATTATTTATCCTGCGCATCCGGGTTTCCAATTTTGTTCGCTTGGTTGTGGATCCGGCGGAAATTATCAGGAACGCGTCACTGGACCAAACAAGCTTTCTCCTCGGGATTCGATACCTATAGGATTTAATTCAGGCAGCCACAATTAGAGTCCCCAGGCACTCATTTCCATTCACATGACTACACGCACCCTAATAGTGTTTCTCTGGTGATCACGGATAACTGTAGTTCTGAGTCAGGATTAAAACTTCAAGCAAAACTTTATAGGCCATGGTTGTGAAGCAGCCTTTTTTTTTTTAAAAAAAAAACATATAAGTGACTTCCACTGGGGTTTGATGGAGTGTTATAAACATCCACATGGCTGTGCTATCTGAAGGGCAAGCCGACATCGTAGCAGCCGTTCTCATTATCTCGTATTTATTTTATATGTGAATTAATATCGTCGGGGACTTGAGTGAATTCTATGGCACAGATGACCTACGTATTCATATTCTAAGTTTGAGCACCTTAAGGATATGTGAACGATAGACTACATTCTCAATAGAGCTAGAACTCCGAACCCCTATATATATAGTTCGAGTAAATGGATGTAGTTCGAATAATCTAAAGAGGAACTAACACTAGAAAATAAAAGTAGTTTGAGTAATTCAAACAAGTCGAGCAGGTACATACCTAGTAAGGATGAACCACTAGAGAGATGAAGGAAAAAAGAATTCGGGCAACTAATAGGTAGGAAAGCTTTCATAAAATACAAATCGGAATTAAATACTGGGGTGCGAGGCTAGAACCAGTATAAAGAATATGATTCGTTGCTTATACCCTGTGGCTAGCAAGGCCTCACCTCAGCCTTGTGCTGATCCTAGCGGTGTGAACTCCGTACCCCACCTCAAATCCCAACAACGCTCAAGTTCTGTGTTTGACTTAATCGAAAGAGAAACTTTCTATGATTATCTTGCTACACGGAATTCTAGATTCTACCTGAAACCGTGGTCATAAAATAAAAAAAAAACAAAACTAGCCTACGATGACTATACCATTGCCTGGATTTGCGCGTTACCGCTGGAGATGGCGGCTGCCAAGGCGATGCTTCAGGAGACCCATGAATCCCTTCCCCAACCACAAGCGGATCAGAACTCCTATTCTCTTGGGGAAATGAGCGGCCATAACATTGTTCTTGTCTGTCTACCCTCTGGAGTATATGGAACAACATCTGCAGCCACGGTTCTCTCCCAAATGCTGTCAACATTTCCGTCCGTAAAAGTTGGCTTGATGGTGGGGATTGGTGGGGGCGTACCCAGCAGCAGTGTTGATATTCGCCTTGGGGATGTGGTGGTTAGCATGCCATCTGGCTCCTCAGGTGGTGTGATACAGGATGATTATGGCAAGACACTGCCTGATGGATTCTTTCAGCATACCGGCTCACTCAACACCCCCCCTCAAGTACTGTTGAGTGCTGTGTCTCAGATGCGCTGCAATCATATGATTAAAGGGCCTGAAATTCATGCCACTATTATGAAAACTCTAGATAGTAATCAGTATATGGAAGAACAGTTCTCGCCGCCTAAGAGAGACTGGCTATTCAATGCAACATATCAACATCCAAAGAACAGTCTCGATTGCTCGCAATGCGACCAGATCCAGGTGGTGAAACGTATACCACGAAAGTCTCACGAGCCTCAAATTCATTATGTCGCTCCAGATAGCCGCCTAATGCTCCGCCAATGAAACCATCGGACTGTGGGATGTCAAAGCAGAAGTGCTGGACAAGGTTCTGTACCCAATTGGGACTTTTCTAGCCTCAGGTTCTCCACCCGAACCTCGTACCTATATACTGAGAGCGGTTTATTTGGAGTTCAGCCCTTTGGCAGTGAACGATACCCAATACCAAATGAGCCCAAGCACCATATATCCTTAGTAGGAGACTGGGTGACCATTGAAGGCGTAAGGTTACTATACTTGCCACCAGCATACCACTCCCCAGATTGCTTAGACATCAAGGATGTGGTCCCTTCTCTTAGGTATAGTGACGGGCGGTTTTATATGATGAAATCGCGTATAATGCATTCCCGCAGATTCTGAGACTATATGACAACTAATTCTACTTGAATAATCTTCGGGCCCTTCTTCAAGGAAAATCTGGGGCCACTGAGTATTCTACATCGTTTAGTTGCAACATGAAAGGTGCGGAATTTCTGCTTCATTGAGATGGCCTCTATATTATTCAACATAGATAAGGTTGAGACAAGCCGGTTGTCTCTCTTTTTTTTTTTTCTTTTCCTTTTCTCTCTTTTACATCCTTTTGTTCTTTTTTTTTTTGATTTCTTATATATTTCTTCTTTTCTTTTCTTCTGTCTTTGTGATGGATACGCAGGTAAATGATGTCTTTAATACAATCCTAATGACAAACCTCTTATTACGCCAGTTCGTGGAGCCAAGTCTCCCATGAGTGGCGCTGAGAACAAGGAAAGTATGAATGTTTAAGATTAATCTCGTCATAGCGGTAAAATTAGCAAATCCTGTTCGTCATGAATGGCCTTGGAGGCGTGCCTATGACATGAAGCCCAGCACAGCCAAAGACTACTTCTAGGATGTTTCCAAGGAATACGGGGAATCAATGCAAGATGAGCATTAATTATACCACCTATTGGCAATGTACAGCTACTTGATAAGGCACAGAATATCACTAACTTTCAAGATCCTAATTTTATAGCCGAAAGAGCCGAGTCAGCCGTCAATACGGCCTTCACAAAAGAGGTAATGAAAATAATACCAGGTTGAGCGACTCAAGAGCTTTAATATCAAACCTGCATCCCCAAACCACCCTGCACAGCTTTGTGTTTCTTAAAAGTTAAGATCTTCTTCAATAGTTATATACGTCTCAAAATACCTCCATATACTCAGTGTGATGATGTACATTCATCTCCATTCGACCATAACTATAGCAGCCTCCAGGGCTTCCCGAAGACAAAGGTCTCGAGCGGGAACTATCTGTTTTCCAAGAGATCTAATAAAATAAGATTATCATAGAATAGGATTATCATAGATATCTTGCTAACGGATGGTCACACTTGCTTTGGGGGCGGGTCTCGTTGGCGCTGCGCTGCTCCACGAGAAAATGACGGTGACTTCAAGCAGGTATCCTGGATTCAACTTTACCGAAGGATATGTGGTGGACATAATCGCAACAGTATTGCCTTGTGTATTTTATATTAATATGAGAATAAGTATTGCCATGAGCTCGTCGAAATAAAGACAAGTGTTGAGTAATTTATAGCTTATTTTCAAGCTAAAGTAAGTCTTAGCGGGGTTATAGCTATGGTCCTGATGTAGCGACCGGGAACGATGATGATTCGGAAAAGTCGGCCAATCTCGATTCGCATTTTAAAGGAGCATAAAAAATAAATGGAGGGAGGCTACTGATTGCTGAGCGGTTATCCATTAGTGACCTATATGGGGGTAAAGTAAGGAGATTGATGGAAGACCAGTCGATATCACCGTCTACATGCAGCTATAGTAGTTGAATTCCTCGTGCCTGCCCAGATCCTATCCGTGATCGATATTGCGAACTAGTAAGTTTGAAAGTTCCATTATATTCTGTAAAAGGTCTAGTTTATTTCTATTATAGTGGTGTCAATGTCGGCTTAGTATGAGTCAGGGTGGAGGCCAAGAGGTCCAGCAGATGTCCCGTTAGCATGAAGCGAAAGTAGCTGAGCGGCAATTGGCGTGCTTGCCGAACATCCTCCCTTGGCCCAGCTACTTGGCTGACACTCTAGATCTGCTGAACAGTCTCCGTTATTATTACAGAAGGCCCCTGTCTGGTCATTCTTAAGCCAGCACCATAGATCGCCCGCTTCCCATTCTTCCTTAATAGGCTTCGAGGTTTTTGGATTACATTTGCTCCAACATACTCCCTGTATACCATCCATTATAGAGCAACCACCATAGTCTGGCTCTGGTGCTGTACATCCACCTTGCGCCCCCAACTACTTTGTTGACACTGGAATGTGGTTGGGCAGTCTGTCTGATAGTTGCAAAAGGCACCTGCCCCTTCATATTCAAGCCAACGCCATGGATCACCTTTTTTTCCATCCACCGCCCACTGCCTTGCCAGTGATAGGATCACATTTATTCCAGCATACACCTTGTTTCTTCATTAGATCACAACAATCTGCGGAGGTAGGCGCTGGTTTTGCTGAGCTGGTAGTAGTAGTGGTGGTAGATGTGGTCGTCAAGCTGGTAGCGGAGCAGGAGCCTAAGTGGGAAGTTGGCTTGGCCATTGGGAACACTGGCACGGCCACCATACCTGAATAGCTTGGGATGATGACCATGGGCACATTATCTATTGTCGTGCTGACCTGCCAGTTGCTACCCACGTTCGGCACCCGGATAGTCGTGCCACCGACATTGATGGTTCCTCCTTTTACCGAATACGGTTCGCCCCGACAATGGCGATCTCCGGGATATTGGTGGTGATGTTAGGGATCGATTGAGGGGGATATCCATTGGTCCCCTGCTCGTCGTTGGGATCAACCTTGACACCTGTTAGGCAATACTTGCCCGTTGTAGTGGTGAAGCAGCTAGTCCCAGAGCAATTGACCCAGTAGTTGGTGGCTGTCTGCGCGGTGCACTCATCGCTGGAACTGCTGCCGCAGTTCGAGGTACAGCGATGTCCGCATCCGGGGTTATTGGTATCAATACAGGTTGAGGACGGGGCATTGCTAATAAACGTGGTCGTTAGAATGAACTGGTTGGTCGATCGAGAATAGATCGAAGAGTTTGAACTATGGTGCGGTAGGGATCGGAGGAAACGAAGGCAATGGGGGCACGGGTATATCGCTCGGCTTCGAGGTAGGCTGAGATACTGGAGACCAATAGAAGCCCCCAGCCTGGACCCATGGTGGAACAACAGTCGTTGAGGTTGTGGAGGTGGCCTTTGAGGTCTAGGCAGGGAGTGCCATGGTTGTGACTGTAGAAGTCGCGAGATCGGAGAGAGACGGGAATTGTGCCTCAGAATAGGTATACGTCTCACAGTTGGTATAGTATTCGATTGTTCCAAAAGACGTGGGTGTCTGCGTAACCCCACCACCGGGTATAACCGACTGGTAAGCGACTGGAGGTAGGAAAAGTGTGGTGGAAGTACCGCCCGCCTCCAATGTGAGGGGCTCGGGGGAATAGCTGGGCGTCAGGTAGAAGGAGGAGGGTCTCGTCTGGCCGGCGCCGACAGGCATATTGAAATAGCTCACAGTCGTGCTAGTAACTGCTGAGAGAAACGTCAGCATTTTGTAAAGATATCAGGACTTAGGACTTTGTCATACTGGGGCTTGGGTAAACAGTCTTGATAGTGGTGGGTCCCAAGGCAATAGACGTATCCACTGGATATAATGGATCGTCGTTGGGGTATTCAGGAGTAGGTCTGGCATTATCAGCGTGCAAGGCGGAATGCGTCCGACAACAGGTCAATCCCTTGGCGCAATTGGTGAATATGGAACTCCTGCTGACTTGGGCTATCTGCTTTTTAGAGCGTGATAAGGTGGCGGCAACGTCTCCCAGGCTACATCCGAAAGGAACACTACCATGGTAGATGCCGACACCTCCGTCTGGTTACCAAGTCCAGCTGGCTTGCTGGGTCACCCCACCAATACTGACCGTGATGGTTGCCAGGGCACTGAGGATAGCAGAGGAGATGATGTGGTCCTGCACGATTTCGGTTGGATGAAACTCATTTAGAAGTTGATTCGCAGTATTACCAGAGGTCCCTCATCGGCTACATGCGGATGCAGGCTGCGGTCGATGCCAAACAGTCAAGCCTTCCTTATCGATTGTCGTTTTCTCATAATTATACTTATCGATTAAAGACGGAAGAAAGAGTCGCCAGCCATCATGAGACATGTCCGTCACATAGTTGTAGGGAGCTCGGCTAAAGTCGAAGGCCTCCATGGCATAGTCTGGAAGTGGTCCGATGTAGTGAGATTCACCATAGTCGTTCCAAGAGATAATTTGAACAAATAGTGGTTTGAGATACCAGATTTTCTGCCATTGGCCATACCACAGGTTGTCACCTTTAGAGTAATTTCTAAGTTGGCTATCGGGAAGAAAGGGTACGATGACCCCAGAAGAGATAATACTTACAGTCAGGGCCAATTTTTCTTGTATCCAGGGAGGTTGGTATAGAGCCACGGAGAAGCTGGCGCCATGTAAGGAAGACCAGCGAGATATTCGGTGTACAAGGGGTCGACGTAAGTATTCATTTCCATTGAGTATCATGCGGCAAGCCACTGGAGAGGCCGATGGCTTCGACCGCTGGGATAAGCTTTCGCCAATGAAGACGCATGGGAGAACGTTCCGCCCAGGCTCTGATGAATAAATACTGTGCACTGCTATATTGCCCGAATGGGCGAGGCATTGGCTGGCTGCTAACCCAGCACAAGGCGCAGATGGGCTTTCTGACGGCTTCCTCGATCACGGTATTTGGAGCGGAAAGAGACCTAATGTTGTACTTTAACATTTTCGAGTTGAAGAGGACGATTGAGAGAAGAGATAGCTTTATCCCTTGTTTCATTACAAAGACTGATGATTGTCTCTGTGTCTAATTCCTTGGGTTATACTTCTCTTGGAAGTCGTCCCCTGCCTTGAGAATAAACTGTTTTTCGAAGCTTCCGCTTATGGCTAAGAAAAGCACCAATTTGTTTACATCATTTCGTCAGGTATTTGGTAGGTTACGGTGAAAGTGGTCCGAAACATATCTGTATTTTCGACACAGCCTTTATGGATATCGTCCTGGAAACTAAGGAAAATATACAATAGGCCATATTTCCTACTACTAATTTCGAAAGTCGACATATCCGGTAATGGTAGACTGCCGTCTCTGCAAATCCTCCTAATCTTGTTCGGTCAATATAGAGGACCAGGAGAACTACGTTAGGTCTGGAGGACAGCCTCCTAGAAAGCCTAGGCCGTCTAGTCTGATACTATCTCAGAATACAAGGCCATATGGGTGGAAGACTGAGCGGGCAACACCTTTGAGTGGTGAACTACTATCGCGTTTACACATCCGTAAGGACCGCACACCCCTGGACGTTATCCCGTCGCTCAAGGTGTTGCACCCAGTTTCGTTTTCTTTCATTGGTGGATGTGTTGTGTGGCATTGGCAACAGTGGCTGTAATCCTCCAAAACCCTTGCACGTCATTGTCGAACAAAGCGCGCACAGACTCGCTATTTTTAACAACGAGGGAATGTTCAAGACGTCCCTTGCGTAACTCGTAGAATAAACAATAAATAAGAAACTACTGAGTAGTCGTTGCTCCTCAACCCATGTTAATGGACCAATATCAGTAGGGGTGTATGGAATACTCTTGGGGCGTTTGCTGCGATCAACTACCGATTCTGCAGTCCAGCATCTTTTTCCTAGGTCTTAGGGGTGGTGGTATGTGCTCTAGCTATAGCTGGAGGCACCTTGTAATTGCAGGATGAAAATATGCGTGGATGAGGCATCGTAGTCGAGCCATCAGACGAAGGAGCCGACAAAGAATAGCTGCGGGTGTTAACGGGGATATTTTCTTAAGCAAAGGCGGCGATTCACGGGGACGCTCCAGGACGTAATATAAACTGCCAAGAATATCTATATCCGGTTCCTGCATCGGGGTCCAGAGGAGGAGAATGAGCCGTATGATATCCTGGACATGTGGAGCCAGACCTCTTTCGCGAGCCGGATTGCTGAGAACCGAATCCACGATCCGGGCAAATAGATCTTCATTCCGACGTAAAGATACCGCAACTTCCGGCGACACTTTGTACAGGCTATGCAGCGCGTGTAAGCCAGGAAGATTTGATAGTTTTATTTCCAGGGCAAACCAAGGAAGTCGGCCAAATGGATCGGTGTCCATTTGTTTTGCTTTAATCGTCGATGTGAGATGACCGGTAAAGAGATATGAGACTATTTTTTGATACGCCCTGCTCAGTCACGAGTTAGGTGATGGAACAAGGAGCAGCAGAAGTGAGGCTGGAATGGACTTCCAAACGTAGGAGGCTCACTTTAAACTCTCAACAGATGAGCGGAATATGGACTATGTGGGGATGCTAAGCTAGCTAGCCCTGGTACTATCAGTCCGTCGAGTCCCTACGTAAATGGAAGTGAAACCTCACCTGCAGGAGGATAGCATTGTACCACTTGGTGCCATTAGTACTGGGTAGAGATCCTTGGATTTAAAATTCCTTGCCCTGAGCGAGTACTGCACCGGAGACTTGCGCCGGACTAACACTATTAATTATTTAGTTTCCGCTCGTTCGGCCTAGCTAGAAGTAGAGAAGTTTTTAGTACGGTCCAAGTTGTTGAGACCTTCTTTTTTCTATACTATCCTCTGGCCCCAGTGCTATCTTGCCGTGAAAATATTGTTTACGAATTCGCGTCTACACCTAGCAGCCGTCGTCTGCTCTCTGACTTTGGCGACAGCATTAACCGACTGTCTCCCAGAGCTGACTTACAACAAGTTTGTCTCGTTCAATGGGGCGCACATCATGGTACTAGCCTTTTGTGTTGTGGAACAGTCCTTGATATTGGCATTGAATGAATCTATCACTAGTAACAGCTAAATTATCTCTAATACTATTCTTACCTTGACACTTATAATATTATGGTCATATAATTGCGCTTCCTGTTATAAGAAAATAGATAAAACCTAGGACAATTCCGACATGGTCTAGTAGACAAACTTACAAAAGTGTTGTTCTGCATTGAGGATATCGTTCTCTATAATTCCAAGCCAGGTCAGCTGAAGGCTACCGCTAGCATGCTGCCATAAGAACACGAATATTTGACATGATATCATTCTGGAAGGTATTCCTAGTAACAGGAAGATTCTATTAGTCAGGAGGGCGTTGATCACCCTCTATCTAATCCCTTAAGTTTAATATCTTATGATAATACAATAAAAATAAATAAAAATAAGTGGGTTTTGTATTTAAAGGTATAAATTCTTTTAGACTATTTGCCAAATAGAACAGTGTTAATAGTGGTAAAGGGAGGGTTAATATCTACCCTGTTTTGGCTCCTTATAATCAGACAAAATTAGCAATCCAAACATCCATGGCCCTAACTCCTTGCCGACCCCCTGGGACACCCTCCAAGCTTGCCTCACACGCATCCCGTAACGCAAGAACCACCGCCCTTTCCCTCTCATCACTAACTTGCTCCTCCACTTCCCTTTCGAAAGAGGAAGAAAGACAAGTAGAGACTTCCCATTGTCCATCCAACAAACCTTCACTACCTTGCACGCGAGTCTCGCTCTCCAGATGCCATCCCGCAGCCAGGGCCATCTCGGTAAGCTGCTTTGGCCCCAGCACCGTGCGGACGTTTGAGACGCTGCCCTTGGGTTTACGGCACTCCAGCGCTGCCTGGGTGAGAGCAGCTAACACGTGAGGCTGGGCAGAGGGGTGCGTCGCTACTAACGACCACTCGGCAAGGAGGAGACGCTTGCTGTGTTGCTTGATGGCAGAAAAAGTGGAAAGGATGAGTGAGGGGGAGGCGAAGTACCATAGGCAGTGGGCGAGAACTGTTGCGTCCAAGGCCTTAGGGTCGCTGGCGGGCGGCGAAGAGGGGGAAGAAGGGGAGGGGAGGGAGGAGAGGTAGTCCAGGGGGGATTGTCGGACCCAAGTAATCCGCCTACCCAGTGGGCCTTGCGAGATGTGACCCTGTGCTTGGCCGAGCGTATACGGAGCACCTGCAGGAGCCATCAGTTGGCTGCTTTCCGCTCGCACCACTTGAGCAGGCAGCAGGGTAAGAAATGCAAGAGGACTCACCATAATCCAATTCCGCCGGATCGACCGCCACCACCCTCCCCTGCTCGCCCACAGCATTGGCGAGGACAGTCGTGCAGTCCCCCTGCCCGCATCCTAGTTCCAGCACATTGGAGCCAGTGGAAATGTTCCAGTGCTGCAGGAGAGTCAGGCGGTGAGAGGGTTGGGAGTGCTGGATGCTGAAGTGGGTGGGATCGTGTAGGGAGAGACGGGCGATAAAGGCGGCGTCGAGTTGAGTGCACATGTTGTTCTCGGTGGGTTTTGGTCACAAGACAGCTAAGTGGGTTTTGCTACTGAAGAGCTGCTGATGGGGGTATCTTATAATGTTAGACTTGGAGACCGCAAAAATAGTATGGGTAAACTGCTGCCCCAACCCCGCCTTTTAGATTGACTCACATCTCCTTATCTAACGGATTGGCCCTGCCTATAAGCGTTCAAGATATAGGTCCCATTCCATGTGCGGAGGAACCATCGGCGCAGTAGGCCGCCGGGTTGGATGAGTGTACTGGGGCTACAGGTGACATCTGACTCGAAGAGTCACCAGACATACCTAGAGACGGGGTCCATTCTACGTGAACAATAACGCCGATTGAAAACACAACGCATTTCACGAAAGGTAAGAACGGCAACGGCATATGGAAAGTAAGACAAATCCGGAATGCATTTCTCATTGCCTCTGCTCTTGCTTACTACGAGACGACCTATGGTATTAAAAAGGATCGAAGCCCATGTGACCTGAACGCTCGACATTTCAAGGCCGTGGTTAAAGCCAGTACGAGGTTTGGACAGTACCTTCTTGAGACCAAGGGCATGACAGATCAAGAGGCAGCATTTCTTAACAGCACCCGGGCTGGCCACAGTCAGTCACCAGAGGTTGTACATGCATCTAGAGCCGCTGCTCCAGCATCGGCACAGCCAGTTAAGCCCCCGGCCTATCCAGCATGGGCCAACCAGGATGCAGCTCAACCGTCTTTTACGCCTCCACAAGCTCAGACTATGTATAATATTGCTGCTATCCCGCCCTCTATCAATAGCCTGTGTCATCAGCAACTGCAGCAGCAACATTATGTTCTTCAGGTGTCAACTCCGCAAGATACATTTGGGCAGCCCCCAATGGGTAAGGGATACCCTCAATCACAGGCGCAGCCTCATGAGCAGGGTTTGGATTATGACTCGGACATTTAACCGCGGGCGAAGCTGGGCTGTAGTATACCATAGTCATGATATATGGACATATCATCAGCATTTTATTCTTGGCACCACTTCACCGTCGTGAAAATAGCTCATTGGATTTCTTTTGTAACGTTTGGGCGTCATTAATAATTTACTATCTCGCGTACTTTGTAACTGCTCTCGGCCAACACTGCACTCTCTAAACATGCAAATTGAATAACAGTCGCTTATAGCTAGCATTGGCCAATTCTGATATAGTATTCCTTCCAACTTCTTTCACCCTTCCTTTCTTTTCTTTTTTCTTCCCCCCCACCTTTTATTCAATCATTTTGTTTTCTCTCCTGCGCGCGCCCATGCTTCCTAAATAGTATAGGCGGCCATATTCAGTCCTGCGCGCCTTGCGACTTATAATTGATAGGCTACGCGCACAAAGCTTGAGATGGGGCGCGTTGAACGGCCTGGTGCCTGCTCTGCACTGCGATGAAGTAGATGAGGCCCAAGCTCAGCCGATTGGGCTCCTCTGAATGCCATTATTCTAATGAGGCAGCGATCAGAAACCTGATAACTAGTGCCATGATGGCCTTTAACGAGCCTGGCCCATCAGGAGCCTTGGTTGCTTCACTAATAAAGTAGTGCTGCCTGGTCATTCTCCTTAGGCACTCTTGTGAGATGTACTGACCCATAAACAGATGCATGCCCTCTTCTAGTGACAATGTGATTCTTCTCTTCATATGCCCAATAGTCTTAAAGTAGAGACTGTGGCAAAGCTCATTATACTATGGACATATGCCATTTGCCTGTGAGGTTGGTCCTCTAGGCGGGTTGCAATTATAACAGCAACTTATATGGTTGGCCATAGTCTAAGTATCTCTGAGTACTAAGAAAGACCTGTGTTTGAGAGAACTAATGTCGTTTCAATGGCATAAAGGGATTTATAAGCGGAGGCAATTGGGTCCGGATGCCTCAGGCCGGTAGGGCAGAGCACCAAATCATCGATATTGATAGAGATTGGGACGATCGAGGATTCATGGACCTGGAACAAACTCCGGGCCGCTTTCTACCAGATCAAAGAGCGAGCCATTGAATCCCGACCGTCGCTGATCCCAGTAATACTGGTTGAAGGCAAACAAACGGTCCACACAGGCTGGTCGAGCGCGAAGCCACGTTGAGCTCTCCCAGAGGCCTTCCAGCGAAACGGGTATTTCTAGGAGGGCAAGGAAAAGTGGGAAAGTCGTATTTTGTAACTTAGCACCGGTTCCGGCATCCGCAAAGAATCGGCTCCTAGCGTCAAGAATATCACTGGCTAGGGCAGTTGCGGCCGTATCCTCCAAGGTTAGTGGATGGCGGAGTCGATGGATTAGCAGCAGACCAGCGGTTCGATACATCATTGCCTGGGTGCGCATTGATAATATCTCCAGCTCGCTATACGCCTCCAAACAGAGACTAGACTCATCAGGGGACCAGGTCCGGATCTTGTGCTCAACCTCTTCAAGGGTCGTTTCCTGAGCAGATCCATCTGCCAGTTGCTGGCTGACAACACACAGATCATAGAGTATCGGCAGCAGCGATGTACAGAGGCCTGCCACTCGATCAACGACTCCTGCACGGCTGAACAGCGGTCGGATCACAGGGACCTGTCGATGAAGTAGGCACCATACTATGTCCCAAAAGATCGGTGCGATCGAGATAGGTTCTAGAAATCGGTTGGGAGCAATATCCGGATACCATGGGTGGACGAGAGATAAGGAGCATCGGAGAATTGTGATTGCTCCTGTGGATGTAACCAGGGAATCAAACGCAGCTAATGCCTGCCCCAACATAAGAACCGCGAGCGCGTCATGGGTATGCTTAATGACCGCATTTCTGAGCTTTTCTACGGAAGCAGCACCACTCCTAACATCGACTTGATCGGCTGTGAGCAAGCCAAAACGGGCCCACGAGAGACAGCTACTGATAGCAGCAAAAATTTCATCCAACAGGTCTGGCGAATGACGGTAGCTATATTCCAGCGCTCGCTGGAAGTCGTTCGCAAATGTGAATCCAAACATATAAATATCATTTAGAAGATAGAAGTCCTCCACCTCTAGGTGCGTGGAGGAGCCCGAATGTGTGGAGTCCGAGGGGGACCGTTCGCCTGCATCTTTGACCGCGTTGGAGTTGATTACAGTCTGGGGTTGCTCCTGAGCTTCTTCTTCTTCTGGACTACCCTCTGGTAAGGCATAGTCCCATATGGCGAGTGACCCTTTCGCTACCCCAGGATGTCCTTGTTTCGGCGGGCGCCCTGCGCGTAGTTGCTGTCGGGCGATAGTGCAGGTAAGGGACGATTTCTCACATCGGACACATATGGAGGACGGCGGGCGCACCAAACATCTTTTCTTTCTACTATAGCATTGATCGCAGGCTTTCTTCTGCATCATGGGCATCCTTATCGATCATTATTAGGCGCGGTGAGGCCGGAGTGGAGCGAGGTGAGTCTAGAAACAGTTCCCATTTAAGGGGCCGACTTGCCGAGGCCTGCCGTGATGGAAAAAGATACACTTTGATGATGGAAAAACTTGGCAGTCTCCACTCTTTCCCGGTCTGAAATTGAGATATGGGTCTATTTTAAGTGGCAAAGATGATCATCCCCGCTGGCGGAGGGTTTTTTCGATTTATGGATTAGTGTCGTGTGGAGACCGCCAATAAAATAGAGCACTGATCCACTTGCCCTACCCAAGAGCTATGCTGTGTACAGTACATCATGATCTACATCGAGAACAACCGACAAAAGACATGGCTAAGTCCAATCAAGTCATGGAACGTTTTTGACCTTGTGAGCCGGCCAACTCTTGCTCCAAACGCCGCAATTTGACAAAGCCTTGTGAGGCATGATCTCGCAAGCGTTCCTGAATCCAGTTCGGAAGCCCACGGATCATGGCGGCCAAGCCTTGGGACGAGGGAACAACGACCTGGCCCCCATTTCCATTCACGAGCTGTTTCACCACCGCTTGGGAGATTTTTTCCGGTGTCATAATGGGCTGTCCAAACTGTGAGCGATATTGGACGAGGTCATTGATCATGGGTGTCTGAACCCATAACGGATGGATGACACTGATTGATCCTTGTTAGCGGCCACCTCCTTGTAATGAGATATTTACGGGGAACTCACCTCGTCCGTACCCTTCTTGCGCCATACCAGTGCTTGAGCTCCTGGGTCAAACTTTCATGGAATGCAAGTGCCCCAGCCTTCGAGCAAGAGTAGTCGGCCATTTCTCCCAGGGCTACAAAGCTGGCCAAGCTGGCGATGTTCACGATGTGACCATGATCATTTTTGATCATGCTAGGCAAGAACTCCTTCACAGTCCAGAAATGGGATAGGGTGTTGACCTCAACGGTCAGGCGTATCTTTTCTTCCGGCTCGTCCAGGATGGTTCCTCCGAAGCCCACACCGGCGTTATTGATCAAGACAGTTGGATGGCCATGGTCGATTCGTACTTTGGTAGCCATCTCTTTAATTGCAGCTGAGGATGTAAGATCGACCTTGTAGAAAAATACGTTTGATGCTACACAATATTGTTAGTGAGTACTCAGTGATATCTATGGCTGGCGATCACCCACGCAAAGGGAACTTGGGCTCCTGAATATCAAAGATGATGACCTTGACATTGAGCTTGGACAAATCCTCCATTATTTGCTTTCCGATTCCACTGCTTCCTCCCGTGAGAAGCACCAACTCTTTGGATGCATCCCAAGGACGTGAGCGGACCCAGTTGTTCTGCGCCCTTTGGGATAGATATCTGTTGAGAATTCTCAGAGACTGAATGGCTGTCACAAATGCGATCGCCTTGTGAACAAATGGGCGGGATAGGTAATCCTGAGCATTTGGTGGAAGTTGGGAAAAAAGGGCTTGAGCCTTCTCCAAGCAAAGCTGTAGTATATGGTTGGCAGACATAGTCATAATATGATAGACGATAGTGCTGGTTCCCTTGTGATGAAGAGTGATGAAGAGCGATGGTGACGGGGCCCTGTTGCCCTTTTTAATAACTCTTGATGAACTCGCTATTCCGACTTTTCAACGGAAGAAACCTGAATGTATTAAGCCTAACTTCGGGTAATCGTTCGCAAGGTTTCGCTAATTCATCAATACTAGGGAATTTGGACCTCTGCGTTTCGCTTGTGGCTGTGGAGCTCAGGCGGAGGGTTTTTACCACTCTGGGGAATCTTAAAGCCACCTCAACAGCACCACGCCAATAACAAGAGGGCACATGAGGGGATCGTGCTTTATTTTGTATGAGGATGGAGTTAACCGAAGATTCTGTATATAACCTCGGGATAACGAATGGGGGAGGCAAAAGGGGGCATGTTTTTATCTGCATGGCTGGAGTCCCTTGACTGTCTCTAAACGTATATATATACTCCTACCCTACCGTATCAAATCAAGCTATATTTTCGACTCGTCTTTACCTACACCCTGTCTTCAAATTGCGTTCAAGATGGTCTCACCTTCATATGATGTCCTCATTATTGGGGCAGGGATATCTGGCATCAATGCCGCCCATCGTCTCCAGACTGACTTTCCTAACTACCGCTTTGCCATCCTGGAAGCCCGAAACAACATCGGGGGCACATGGGATCTTTTCCGCTATCCTGGCATTCGATCAGACTCTGATTTGTACACTTTTGGCTTCAAGTGGTTTCCATGGAATCAATCTAACCCCATCGCAGAAGGGGGAGACATCTTGAGGTACCTCGAGGATGCGGCTACTGCACATGACATCAAGCAGCATATCCGCCTCAACCATCGTGTGAACGCAGCCAAATGGGACGGTCATGAGTGGAACCTCGAGGTAGAAAGTAAGGGCACTTCAGAGGAACTTAACGCTCGTTTTATCATATTTGCGACCGGCTACTACGATTACCATAACCCCTTGGAAGCCACTATACCGGGGCTGCAGAACTTCAAAGGCGAGGTGATTCACCCCCAATTCTGGCCCGACCAATTCGATGCCTTGGGTAAAAAGATTGTAGTCATTGGCAGTGGTGCTACCGCAGTGACCCTTATACCATCACTCGCAGAGGACTCGGAATCTGTGACAATGTTACAACGCAGTCCTACATATCTCACGTCCATCCCTAATGCTCGGCTCAACTCCATCTGGAGCAGACTCCTACCAAAGTCAGCGCTATACTATCTCCGTCGACTATGGTATCTGGTGGTGCCTCAGTTGTTCTATCAATTTTGTCATACTTTCCCAAGCGCCGCGAGATCCATGCTTCAAAACGGCATGAGGGCGCAACTGCCCCTGGGTGTCCCTTTCGATCCCCATTTCAAACCTCGCTACAACCCGTGGGATCAAAGACTGTGTATCTGTCCCAATGGAGACTTTTTCAGGGCTTTGAATTCTACGAAAGCGAAGGTTGAGACTGGGGTGATTGACACGGTTGATGGAAGCGGGATCCAGCTGACGTCTGGGAAACGACTCGACGCCGATGTCATCGTCACGGCGACTGGCTTGAGAATGAAATTCTTTGGTGGCATTCCCATTTATATCAAAGGAAAGAAGCTTGACACTTCTGAAAAGTATACCTGGAATGGCCTAATGCTGCAGGACCTCCCGAACGCAGCACTGGTGTTGGGTTTCGTGAACGCGTCGTGGACGCTCGGGGCAGATATTGCCATGCAGCTCGTCTGTAGGCTCCTGAGGCACATGGAAAGCAAGGGCTATTCAACGGCTATTCCTACTCTTGAGACCCAAGGTCCGCCAGTCAACAAGGCTGTGATGGATCTCAAGTCCACCTACGTCAAGCGAGCAGCAAAGGAACTGCCAAAGGCGTCAGATCAAAGGCCGTGGGTATCGCGTACCGGTTACTTCTCCGATTTATACTTTGCAACATTCGGAAATATTAGAAAGGGTCTTGTTTTCTCCTAGTTATGAAACTCTAATCCTTATCCTATGGTGGAAGCGGGAAGGATTGTCTCCCTCGTATATTCTGGATATTGCTGTCATTCCATGAAGCTTTTTTCTTCATGTTCATTTCTATTTTCTCACATACTATTGTGCGTCAAGCTTCCTGGGACCACGTATTGCATATAGTTTGATTTAAGATACTCCATTGCTTCATGAGCTACATAGCCATTTTGGCCCCGGCATTGCCGATAAGAAACATCGTCGCATCCCCTAAAACATACACATGGCGCCCTCTGACTGGCTCACACTGTCGGGCTCTTTTTCCTTGAGAGTAATTGACAACGTATTTGACTGCTCGATGGTGTCCGGGCGACAGCATACTCGCGTGAATCACAGTAACTCTTACTTCAACATCGGCCTACCTTGGAAAAGTACATTGTTACCGGTTGACTCGCTCAGTTTTGGGCAATCATTCTATGTTAAGCAGAATGGCAATTGATCAGTTGTCATATCCTACCACTGTACTCTCAATGGAAGTTGATGGGGAAGACGATAGCGAGTATAGGATACTCTTCCACGGTCGCATTCGATATGTAACTATCGCCCCAGGAACGTACGACAGAGCAACGCTATCTATGCCCCTCCACTCCTTGCCAGATCTCCCTCAAGATGAATCATGGAATCACGCTTTTATCAGTCGGAATAATCTGACTGGCGAGCTGAAAACGTCGCTATCAACTCGCATGCTTCCCAGCGTCAATTGTATTTGGCACGCAAACCTCGTTGACTGCATGGATCTCACGAAGACGAGAACAATTTCTCCGAACGCTTTTGAAGCAACCTGTCCGCTGACCAAGTCGGGGCCACAGGATACAGTCATTGCCAAGCTCGCGCGCTTCGAATGGGAAATACCCCGAATAGAACGAGAAACTCAAGCCTACAAAATGCTAGAGCAGACTGGTCTAGCGCCACGATTTCTCGGTCATGTCCATGAGCATGGACGCGTGATAGGTTTTGTGTTGGAGAAGCTCGAGGGACGTCATAGCTACATTGAGGATCTCTCGACCTGCCAGGCTCTTCTGCAACGTTTCCACGGCCTTGGCTTGCTCCATGGCGATGTCAATCGGTATAATTTTATTATACAGCAAGGATCCGCAAAGTTGATTGACTTTGAGAATAGTCGGTACTGTCCAGGCGAGGCCGAGGCTATGAATACTGAGATTATCAGTTTGCATGAGCAATTGGTGGAGGAGACGGGGCGTGGTGCAGGAGTTATCTTCACGGATATTGAAGCCGATGATAATTGACGGGCTCTAAATGCTCTTGTGACCTGTAATTCACTGCTATGCTATGAGAATAACAAGAGAGAGAATGATAATTCTTAGCCCAGTACTGAATCTCACGCCGAAGCACTATACATGGATGAATGGGAGCCTTTGTTCGCTGATCTAGGTTTGCTTAAATCACGTATACTGGACGGTTCCATGGTCAGTGTCTTAAACATTTATTTTTTTTCCCCATCACAACACTGTGCGCCACATTTATCCGTATTAGACCTATGAACAATCAATAACTTATGAACTACTGTTCTCTGTATATTCTTGTGAATGTCTAGCGACATTCCAAGAAATCCATGAAATTACAAACATCTCCTTTTCCTCCAGTCGCGCCAAGCGGCATTGTACAGTATGTCTCATAGAAAGCCCTATTGAGCGTATCTATGAGGCCCTATAAAGAATGCAGTGGCCGAGGATCATCATACTATGGGATGATAGCTAAAACGAGACCTACCCATGGACCCTGATATAAACATCCTCTATGGTTAGCGCATTTTGACGGGGAGCAAAACCTCAACGAAACTAGGTAAACCTTGAAGCTATGGGCTCCTAGATACCGTGTATCTTCTTTTACACCTGACAAGAATAGTTATAAAAAAAACGTGAACGGTAGCTAATAAGAGCTGATGTACAACTCTGAGGTGCAAATATGATACCACAACAACCAGTATGTGCGCATAATACTATAGATCGAATCACTAATTTTAAATAAGATATTTCCAATATATCTCGGGCCTACCATCCAGAAAGCAGATCAGTCTACGGTTTGCATTTCCACTTGTCA
This sequence comes from Aspergillus caelatus, assembly GCF_009193585.1. Lineage (NCBI taxonomy): Eukaryota > Fungi > Ascomycota > Eurotiomycetes > Eurotiales > Aspergillaceae > Aspergillus > Aspergillus caelatus. The sequence goes on from NW_022475407.1 coordinate 31,761, forward strand.
TACAGCAGCCATTATGACATACGTACCTAATCCAGATGCGAGGCTGCGAGTAATTGACCATGCATATATGTAGAGTAAGTTAGTCTGGGGAAGGTCCACCGGCTCAGCAAACTACACCACCAGTCGGCTCACTCTTGAATCTTCACGTACTTTTGCAACGCTATGGCGAACGTGCTCTTGATATTCACTTGGGATGGCGGTCAAGGTCCAGACCCTTGTCGCTCAGATGGAGCTTCGCAATACTCAATCTATTAGGGTTATTTCCAGGGTCGCACTATTCCGTCTTCGTGAAAGTGATCAATTTGACTTTTGCTGGAAGGTTCAAGAGGAGAGTACCAGAAGCTCCAGTGGTTCGTCTACCCCAATGGCGGTGGATACAAATAGTCAATTCTCTGTGCGAAATCACATTGTACAATGATCCTTTATTAACATATAATCGGGCTTTGGTTGTGATTGTTACCCGCAGGAGCGAAGCGAAGTGTCCCGCCATCACAATGCTGTTTGTTGATCACATCACATTGCATCCGAGATCAGATCGCTCTGAGGGGTAATCATCTAACATGCGTGATACCGGTGTTGGCCCACTATTTCCTCAATCTGTTGACTCCGTATTTTTCAAATCATTGCTGCTATTGTTTGGATTATATTCTCGGTCGATGCAGAACAGCGCGACAGAAGCCCCCTGATTTAGGGCATGTCCTACAGAGTTGGCATTAGTGCCTAGTTGTATCACAGTCACGGTGACGGTGTATCGGCAGATAAGGTCTCCCTAGCTTGGGCGACAAACTAATGCTTAGGATAATCGTCATATTCAAAATGAGATGCCATCAGTTGTTTTGAAACCGATCTAGGTATCATTGTGCCAGGCTGCAGCAGGTCATCCAATCCATCGCACCAGGAGAAACGTAACCGACGGATCTGAGACAATGATCTCCCTTTCCTCTTTTCCCGCCCAGGACTTTATATAACCAAGAAGGGGTGCTTCTCCAGTACCTCCACGAGGCTCTATGTCCAAGACCAGGACCATGTACAGTGATAGTATTGTAGTGAGATTGTGTGGGCGTTCTAAAAGATATGATTTGGTGTTGCGGTGATTGCCCGTTGGATGAAGTAAACTAGCACCAATACCACCAATCCTTCGAGAGAAATACGGTCCTCCTAGCGACAGGCAGTAATCCAGTGAGAACGAGTTATCGTCCTGGACATGACGGATTTACGCGCCGAGGAGGTCACTTGAGGTGGAGATACGAACGGTGATTGGTGGGCGGAGGTGACGAGGGCTGCAGTGTGAAGAAACGCCCGTCTGCAGGTTGAGGGCCAATCAGCAGCCATACATCACCTGGGATCACCTTACATTTGCCGCCGCTCTGGCAAAATACCACCAGTGTCCATCACTACTACTTTCCCCCCCGCTTTTGTCCCATACCTTCAACTACTACTCAATCCACCTTCGTACTACTTAGCTAAACTGTTAGCACTAACTGTCATGCAGTTGCCTTTTTATCTATCTATTAATATGATCCATACTAATGATTGACCAAAGTGGTACCACTAACGCTTCTAGTCTGATTACATTTCCCGCCCACTGCACCCTGTACCGCCAATTGGCCGTACCCTCACTGCCGTCTCTATTAGCCCCAAACCTTGCGCAGTGTCGATGTACACGGATCATGCGGTGGGATTCGACTTGATCGTGATCACTGACCGGTTCTCTAATGAAGTGCTAATTAACTTAGTCTCGATCGGGTGGAGGTTTATCCAGAGCTCCCCGCCATGTATGGGACGATGGACTGCCAAAACGGCGACCAATGCCAATATCAGGTTGCATCTCTGCACGCTCGTTGGTGCGCGTGTGGCCGAGCCATCGATGGGTCCTATCGGTCCCCTCCTACTAATCAAATCCCTGGATGGCTCTCCCCTGCTCGGTGGTTGACATCCTGGTCGCTGGAAGCGCCCGTCAACCCACCTTGGCGCGAGCTCCAATTGCTTGATGGCTGGAGATTTTGATCGTCCGTGTCCGTCGTCTCGCAAGACATCTCAGATTGCTAGAGTCTGTGGGTGGTCTGCACGGGATACGATCGCCATGAACTAGATAGAGAGGCTGGCGCTATCAGGAGGAATCATAGGAGCTCGCGCAATGTGCCTCCTGGAAGCAATATCTGGTACCAAGAATTAATATCCCCCCTGTCCCTCCGATCGTCTCCTTATTCATACCCCCTCCCCGCCTCCGCTCTAGTTCTTTTCTTAATCCTTCCCCTCCCTCCCATATGCCACCAACGTGGATTTCTGGTTAGCGCGAGGGTTCCCTGGTCTATCTGCTGCACCTCCGTTGGTTTCTTCACCTGCATATTTGTGCATTCGCTTGCTGCCCCAATTTAGAAATTTTTCTGAATACTGTACCGGTCCCAAGTTCCTAATCTCGCACCCCCTCCATCCTCGCTGACCGCTGCTCGGGTCCTCTCGGGCCTTCAGGCTTCTTTTACATAGTCCTGCCTCTGTTTCGCTTATGTCTTCGGTCGGAAACTCGTTAATGCCCCGGTGGACTGTGTGCTGTCCTCACTATAGGCACTTGCAGCTGTGAAGACAGTTATCGCCAGAATCACAGCGGACAGGCGACGAGGTAATTGTTTTCTGCATCCTGGAACACCCAGTGCCATTCTAGCTCGAGTGGGACTTAATAGTGAACTAGGATTACTAAACCCATTGAGTGTACGCATCTTCAAGATCAGATAAGATCGGTGCCGGTGCAACCGGAAGCATGGTCGAATTGTCATGGAGTGCAGCCGCGGTTCCGGATTCACGACCTACGAGGATGAAGACATTAGCGCCGCCGATTACGTCGGAAGCACCAACACCTGAGTCTACCTTTGTGCCATGCGCCTCGACAGCATCCCTATTCCTATATGCCGAAAGCTCGGCCATTGTATGCCTCCACCACGATACTTTGGCTGTTGAGCGACGCTTCGAAAGCCATACCGACGATATTGGGTTTATATCGGTAGACAATGTCAGTGAGCGTGGCGCAGGGAGACTGGTCGTTAGCTATGATGTTAGTCAGACGGCAATTGTTTGGGATCTGTTTACCGGCTCGGTGATCGCACGGTTCGCGTCCTTTGACCGGCTCAAGGTAGCCGCTTGGATGCGCAATGGCAATGTAGCGTTCGGTACATCTACCTTACCTCTATGTATTGTTTGGTACCTGGGCTGATGCGACTGTAGGAAACGTAAAGGGTGACGTGATCTTGTTTGAACCATCCACATCCGAGCACATCTCTTGCCGGACGATCTTCGACCCTATCACGGCTTTGGCGCCGTCATCAGACTGTCGAACCTACGCCATTGGGTATGCATCTATTTCTTATCTTGCTAGTTAAGGTCGTGAAAAGTCAAGTTCAAATCATACTAACAAAAAGCTAGATACCAGAATGGATCAATTCTGATAGCTACTCTTCACCCCACATTTGCTATCTTGCATACGATGAGCACCTCCCGCGGGCCGTCCCGGATCGTCTCGCTGGCATGGCATGCATCATCGTCAAAACAAAAGTCGGATATGCTTGCTACCCTTTCTGCAAACGGTGATCTGAGGGTATGGAGCGTGGCTAAGCCCGCTGGTAAAGATGTGCCGCGGGTAATCAGGGTTCTCAAGAGATCGGACACGTCTTCCTCCACCGAGCCTAAGTGGATGGCCTGGTCGAAGAATGGTAGGATCGTTCAGTATCTCGAGGGGTAAGATAGCGCTGCAACTCTGATGCTCGCCCATTCTGCGGTTAAAATCACTGACAGCTGCTGATAGTGAGACATGGGCCTGGGATGTGCGAACCAAACATGTCACGTCGGAGCCAGTTCCGACGATTGACAATCCTCGTGGGTTCGCCAATTATGGACCAACAGCCACATTATTTACATTAGGGCCTCACCACACCGTACAGCAGTATGATCTTGAGAGCCCAGGATTAGTCGCCAACGTGCAGCATCCTCCCGGTGGAGTCTTACCAACATCTGAGGAGGCCAGAGCCCGTGGTGTGTCAGCACGCATGCTCCAAGACCCACCGGAGATGAAGGAATCTGGTGCCATGTACGGCACAAGACGAGCTCCGTTTGATCCGAGCGGAATCGAAGCTGTACGTCAACAGCGTGCCGAGCTAACTAGTCCAGTCTCTTCACGAAGTCAGGCAAACACCGTGAGCTCAAAGGCCTCCTCAGGGAAGTACAGGACGGTCCCATTTTCATCCCCAAGTAGATCGGGTCACACCGCTACATCCTTTTCACTCACTTCCGCTAGTGGTAGAGATACCCCTCAGGCATCTGGTGCATCTTATGCGTATGCTTCTTCCGTATCTATGTCGTCTGTGAAAAGCTCCCGTGCCGGCTCTCGTTTGCGAAACGAGGTCCAACCCAGCCCAGCAGATAAACGCATGGATCTGTTTCCTTTCACACGGGAACGGCTCAACGATGTGCCATATAGCCGCCAACAGCCCCTGGATGAGTCTCATCTCACGCCAGACGATCTCCGTCGTCAAATGCTCAGCTTGGTCTTCGGCTGGGATCATGATATTGATGGACTCATCAACGATGAACGTATGAAATACTTGGTGCTTCCTGTCTAGATATCTTTGCTAAATTCTGTCTCAGTTAGCCGCCACACACCGGGAACTCAGAGCGCTATTCTACTCGCCCAGTGGCTAGGGGAATCCGACACAGACCAAATGGTGTCAATGCTTAGCGCAGGTTCAGCCTCAACAGCAGATTGGATGCTTCTTGCTTTTAGCCAGATGAGTGGCGAATCACAAGCCAACAAGGTCGGACAGGCCTTCGTTCAGAAGCTTCTGGAAGTTGGTGACGTGCATACTGCAGCTACGATTCTTTTGGGGCTTGGCGATAAGAATGATGCTATTGAAGTTTACGTCTCCCAGAGCTATTATATGGAAGCTATCCTGATGGCGTGCCTGGTGACTCCCACAGATTGGCAGCGTCAATCATATCTCGTCCGTCGCTGGGGGGAGCATGTTGTCTCACACTCCCAGCAGCAGCTAGCAATACGGTGCTTTATGTGCACGGGAGTCGAACCTTCGGAGCCTTGGACCTCTCCAGCTGCACAACAGGCTGCCTCCTTTGCCGAGATGATGGCGATAAAATCACCAATTACCTCCCCGGAGCCTCCTTATCCCAACCCGTCAGGTCTTCTACCGCCACACTCTCAGACAAAGCCTTCCAATAGCCGACAAGCTAAGACTCCGGCCCTGAAGCTCATTACGTCGTTTGACTCGCAACCTAGCCAGAAGTTCCGATTGCCTGGTTTAAAGTCGGATGATAGGACACCTACCAATGTGCCCGGAGTTACGCCCATTGCTGAATCCGCTGTAGCCGACTCAGCATTGTCTCCTGGAGGCTTTGGTTCATACAAACTGAATAACATCCAGAGTCTGAACAATGCGATGAGCTCCCGAACCGGTACCCCCGCCTTTAGTAGAGGGCGCCTATCTTCCATTGGGGAAACCCCCGTTGACGTGCAACCGCCAACTTTTCCATCCAGTGGTTCCAAGAAGCTCGTCGATTATGGCTCAACTTCGGAGAATGATGATCAAGAGGACCAGCCCGGTAACGAGAAAGAAGAGCAGATTGGCCTGCTGCCTTCTGCTACGTATGATCCCGATGACGCGTTCAAACCAAGTCCGCAAACCGCTGTTCAAACAAATACGGACAAGTTTGCAGGCATCAAGGGAATGCCTTCTCCAGTATCTGGGCTTTTTGAGGCTCTGAAAGACCGATCTGACAGTCGCAATGGATCTAGGGATAGGAAGCCCGATGGGCTGCAGCTTTATTTGCATCCTGCTGAACACTCTGGTACTGATGCCGCCGACCAATGGGATAGTGGTAACTTTAGAAGCCCAGCATCAACTTTGAACAGCTTCAGCTCCGCAAAGAGCCCAAGTGTTAGTGGAAGGAGTATTGAGCAATATATCAGTAGCCTTGACGAGGCGAATTATCACTCAAAGAGGCATCACAACTATCGCTCCAATGGTGTAGGACCGCGAACTACGGATGAAACGGCCAGTCAGACTTCAGAAAGACGGCACCACTCTAGGAACACATCCCAGCAAGCACGTGAGCGACACGAAAGAAGGTATATCCCACCCGCCAAGCGGTCTCCTTCCTCGCCGGTCCCGATGTCCCCCGAAGAGATAGCCCGTTACCACGCCGCTGAGGAGAATCACGATGATACTCGTCGAACGAAACAGCGTTCAAAGACACGCAGTGCGAGTAGAGTTAGGAAGCCACGTTCCCGAAACTCATCAGAGCGTCGGAACAATCGTTCTTCTAGTCGGCATACAGCTAATCGGGTCGGCACCGAGAAACATGACCGTGGACGCAGTGCTGACAGGAAGGACTTCTACGATAGATCGCCTTCACCTCCATTACCCACGTCTACCACAGATGATGCTTTCAGGCTAGTAGCCAGCGATCGAGAACGGAGATCGCAACAGCGAAGCAGCAGCCGACGTCCGGACAAAGGGAAAGCAGAAGCAAGGGCGAGATCTCGGAGTCGCCATGATACCGAGCCCAAGATCGGGACGGAACATGAACAGTATGACATGGGTACAACTCCCCATGGTCTTGTCGTCGAGATAGTACCTCAAAGCGACCATGAGATGTCGACGGAGGACAGCCGGGCCATTCACTCTGCCACTGTACCTCCCGCCGTACCACACATTGGGCTCTCTGAACACAGAAGGAAGGAGCTCGCAGCGGCTGAACTAGAGGCACGACGGCTCTCGCTCGCGCGGAATCCATCCGCGCCCAACATCCCCTTTCCGGGAGAACTGCATTTGAGTCGCACTATTCCAGAAAGCCCCCCATTTTCTGCCAATTCTTTTGGCCCACGTACACCAGGTCGACGGAGGGCCTCATCGAGCAAAGCACCTCCAGAGCACCGAAGTAGCTCGGACTCTAACTCATCCCAGTCCGGGCCGCCGGGGCTGGCCACAACACCCAGGGCTATGCGACACCCAAAGTATAACCAGGAGACTGCTCCATCTGTTCCGAATGTTGCGGACAGCACTGTTCTACTGAGTAACGCCAGGTATCAGGCCGATGCTGAGAGAATTGGTCGCTCGATGTCTGTTCCAGTGCCCGAAATACAACAACCTGGGACAGTGCCATCCGACCTGCCAATGCATCCACGATTTAATCCACACCTCCCGAGAAGCCGCTCAACCAGCAGAACCCGGAACATGGGCCATCGCCGGGAAAGCTCAAAAGAACAAGGCGGATACAGCTACGGAGGCTCTCCAGTGGATATCAGCATCGAGGAGGGAATCGAGAATGCGATGGAACTGAAACATTACGAAACTCCTCCTATGTTACCAGAGCTGCAGCACTTGAACGCTCTCCCACCCCCGCCACCACCTGCTCCTGTGATGGATTGTGCTTCTCCTCGCGAGTCTTCAGGGACCATAGACATCGCTATTGACAACGAGAACATGGGAAAGCTCCTACCTCGCGCTATGACGGCCGGACCCGCGGTGAGCATGGAGACACAACCGACATTACATCGCCGTCGTATGTCCTTTGAGCACCGACGCGGCAAAAGCGTGAACGAAAGCTTCTCCAGTAAGATTCGCAACCTGGCGCGTATGGGCAGTGTTAATCGGGCACCCGATAATTGGGATGAAACACATTTTCCGTATGAAAGTATACCAGTTGCCGGCAATCGCATTTAGGCCATTTTGACACTCTCCGCCGGTCTTTGCTTTGTCTGTACCCTTCTATTTTTCTCCTTTCTCTTTTTCTTTTTCTTTTTTTTTAAAAAATTTTCTTTCCCCCCTTTTTACCTGGTTTGTTTTTGTCTTCGATGTCCTTTTTGTTCTGCTACTAGCATTTCATTTTCTAGACGTGGTCTGCTTCTCGGACCTTGATGACTAACGACATTTCCTTTTATCTCCTGTTACGCCCTGTTATGACTCATTAAAGGGCATTATGCGGTTGTTGGATGTATACCCTTCCGGACAGTATGACAAATTGTTGTCCCCTGAGTAACACACGGTGAACTTGTCTGTGTGCGTTTCTTGGACTTTTGCTTATTCCCGCGTATTACTCTTCTTGTTCAGATCGGGTCCGCAAGGACAAGGAAAAGTTCCTTTGTATCTGGGATTGAGATGGTTCCTGTTGCGATATTGTGCACAGGCTTCCGTCACTCTCACAATGCTTTGATTTCCTTGGTTTTCTACCACTATTAGTGATAATCGGGCTAGATGATAATATGATGTTTATGAACGATGCCAAAAATATGCCACATACAATTAATATACATTGATGAGCCCACATCCTAGACTCGGAACCTACTGTATCGCAGAACCAAGGGTAGTTAGTATAATACACTATGTCAGTCCACTAGAGGGCAATCAATTCCACTTTCCCCAGCCTTTATTGCGCGCTTCGCTCGCCGACTCTTGTCCAATATTCCGTTCCGCGTCCAATAACCGCTCAAATTCCGCACGAGCTTGCTCCCTCTCCCGCTGTTTGTCACTCTCTGATGATGGGGGGCTCCATGAGTCCCACTGTGGTGACTGCTGGTTGGATGTATCCTGGCGACTGGACTGAATAGAAGGCGCAGAAGCATTCTGTTGTCGAATCCGCTCCCAGGCACTTCCCTGCGAGTAACCAGCCTGCGCGCCCCGATTGGTTCTATACTCAGGCGCCGTGGGACTCGCATCATCCTCGTCGAAGAAATCTCCTCCACGGGCTTGATCTGCACCCAATCCACCACCAAGACTAACAGGCTCTGCCACCGGAGGACGATCAGGACCAGATACCCCCGTAGACTGAACGTCACCACCAGAATACTCCGAAGCGTAGTCACCACCCTGATTCATCTCAACAACCCCTTGCTGCTCACCCACCGACCTCCGCCCCCTGGACTCCATCTGTCTTCTCCTTAGCTCCTCGGGATTCTGTTTTTTCAAATCCGCCAAGAACTCCTTCAACCGCGAATCCGCCATCGTATTCGTCGTCTCTTTATAAACTGCATAAATACTCGAGAACGTCGCCCCCGCCACACTATAGAACAACAACTTGAACCCCGTCACAAAAATCGCCCGTCTCGCTATCGTGGGCTCAGCAGCCACAAACCTCTTCGCGGCCTGCACGATCTCCCCGGGAGACGGCATCTTCCCCTCCGGCCCTGAAGCCTTGGGGAAATAAGCCGGAAACAACTCCGACTTCCTGGCCTGCATCCACAACAGCCCTGACCCGACGAGTCCTCCCAATGGCGCGCCAATCCGCTCCTGGTATAAGCTACGACTGCTGTGTGTGACCATCGCATCTAGTTCGTCTTGTGTAGGGAGACGCTGGATTAGAACGCGCGCATTTTCGACTCGGCGAAGTACATTGGCGGTTACTTTTCGGTCGTAGTTCCACCGCCCAAAGAATCCGAAGTAGAGGGTGAATGGGTCCGGGTTGGCGATTAGGTCGCGTTTTATGTAGAGCGAGTGGTACTGATATTTTGTGTTTGGGGTGTTGTCGCTGTCGTTGGTTGGCTCGACGCCCGTTGGAGGGATAGAGTCTGCTTGGGCGTTCTCTAGGACCATCTTTTTTTGTGTATTTTTTGGGTGTGCTTTGTGGGCGAGTGAGACGGGGGGTGGGAATGGAGAATGTAGTCTTTGTGGAGGGATGGAGTTGGTTGTGTGATGCTGTGACGTTATGGCTTGTTATGCGGCTTAGTCAGCGTTTTTATTATGCAGTTGTGCGAGTTTGTGTTCATAGGTCAAGTCAGCCAACCCTACGGAGTAGAAGCTAGGTAGATTGTCTGATTGACCTGATCTACTTTATATGCAACTGCTAGAATGTCTAATAAATACAATTTGAAAGGAATTCTATAGTAGTCTACAGAACTTCTAATTTTAGTGATATTTTTGTTTTATTGACACAGCGCGGCTAATATATATAGGCACCATCCAGGCATATGGGACCATACCAGAATGTTACCCCCTAGGAGTGCCGAACTGGCAGTGATTAAATAAACAGAGCTTTCTATGTCGACTATACTGAAGTGACAGGTCAGGTGCCGCTTTATAAAAGCCGTCAGCCTCGCCCGGACTGAGATACTGTCAACGACATACGGCGAATAAGAATTGGTTCCAGGGCGCATTGGCAACGGGGTTTCCCTATTCTACCTCCCGCGGTTAGCACACTTAAACCCATTTCATCCACATGATAGAAGCTATTCTAACTATAGTTAGATTCGGGTTGGGCTGCAGGGGTTTCATCGACTTTATTGGCTGGTAATATGGAAGCAAACGCATAATGGCACAGGCCATTAGGCTGTAGTTCACTCCGTTATAAAGTACGAGGCAGAATTGCTCTAGTTGGTTAGGCGGTTTAGCTGCAGTTGAGTCTTCAGCCTTGTTCCGTTCGCCGCTCTTTTCTCCTCATTTGAGACGTTCAACCCATGAGAACTGCTCCAAGAAATTCTGCAACCAAGCAGAACTGAGCTCAATTGATCTTCTACGTGCATGGTTATTCACTTGAAGACTCAAAACGTTGATGTATTCCCAGAGGGCTACCCAAAATACCGACGACGTTGAAGAGAGACGTCGACTTAGAGAATATGCAGCAATTCGCACCTGACGCTTACACGGTCGGCTGGATATGCGCCATAAAGCCAGAACTCGTAGCTGCGAGAGAATTTCTGGACGAAGAGCACGAGGGACCGGACTGTGTATCCCCGAACGACAATAATAGTTACACTCTAGGGTGAGCTGGGCGGCATAATGTTGTCATTGCAGGCTTGCCTAGCGGAGAGTATGGCTTATCCTCCGCGGCATGCGTCGCAAGAGACATGCTACACAGCTTTCCAAACATCAGAATCGGTCTAATGGTGGGAATCGGTGGGGGTGTACCAAGCCGAAAGCATGACATCCGTCTGGGTGATATTGTAGTCAGTATTCCTCGCGATGGGAAGAGTGGTGTATTCCAGTACGATTTTGGTAAAACAATACAGAATCAAAAGTTCCAATCCACGGGGTGCTTGAACCAACCACCAACGGTTCTCCGGTCTTCTGTGAGTCATTTTGAGGCGCAGTATAAGAGCAAAAGGCACCGACTGGAACAAACCATCAACGATATCCTCGAGAAAAATCCAAGACTGAAGAAGAGATATCAGCGACCGGACCTGAGCACCGACAGATTATATCTAAGTAGAATTATTCATCCTTTGAACGGAGAAGCAGACTGCGAGGAACTCTGTGGGGATGATCCGCTCCACTTGATTTCGCGGCCCAAACGGACGGAAGATAAGGATAATCCAGCTATTCATTACGGCTTGATTGCTTCGGCAAACCAGCTGATGAAGGATGCCTCTGTACGGGATAGACTTGCAGCAGAAATGGATGTTCTGTGTTTTGAAATGGAAGCGGCAGGGCTGATGAATCACTTTCCCTGTCTGATGATTCATGGTATATGCGACTACTCGGACTCTCATAAGAATAAGAAGTGGCAAGGGTATGCGGCGATGGTGGCAGCTGCGTATGCGAGAGATCTGCTGGACCGAATCTCGCCAAATAAAATTGAGGCTGAGAGGAGGATTGGTGACATTCTCTCCGGTTATTCTAACAGCGGCTAAGAACAATAACTTTTAGCAAGTACTAATTTTGTCTAATCACGAAGAGGTACAAGGCACAGTCGGTCAAATGTCGAGAGACGTTGGGGAAATCCTCCATGAGAAACGTGATCAAGAACACCAAGCCATTCTTGACTGGATAACGCAGATTGACTACGGCCCTCGGCAAAGCGACAACCTTAGGAGGCGACAACAAGGGACTGGCCAATGGCTTCTGGACTCTACAAAGTACCAAACGTGGCTTGAAACGGATAAGCAGACGTTATTCTGTCCAGGTATTCCTGGAGCAGGGAAAACAATTCTCTCCTCAATTGTCGTCGACGATTTGAGTACACGATTCAGAGACGACCGTAATGTTGGGATAGCGTACCTCTATTACAACTTCCAGCGGCAAGATGAACAGAAGCCCGAAGACATGTTATCTAGTTTGCTGAAACAGTTGGCTCAAAGTCAGCCTTCTCTGCCAGCAACTGTGAGGTCTCTACACGATAAGCACATAAACACGCGGACACGGCCATCCTGTGAAGAAATTGCGAGTGCCTTGCAATCTATAGCTGTCATGTATTCCAGGGTATTCATTATCATCGACGCACTGGATGAATGCCAACCGTCCGACGGCTGCGGGGCAAGATTTTTGACAGAAGTTTTCGCTCTCCAGGCGAAGAGTAGCGTGAACCTCTTTGCTACTTCGAGGTTCATCCCCGAAATTATAGAAAGGTTTACTGGAAGTGAATCACTAGAGATCCGTGCCTGCCATGACGATGTACGCAAATATCTGGACAATCGAATTAGTCTGGAAGGCGAATCACACATTCTAAAACGCGTGGATCTCAGAGAAAGAGTGTCGACCGCAATTGTAGAAGCAGCTGATGGAATGTATGTATTACTCTCAAGATGATCTGCTCAGCTAACAGTTAATCAGGTTTCTCCTAGCAAAACTCCATCTAGACTCACTTATGGATATGAAATTCCCAATACATATTAAGACCGCACTGAATACGCTTCCGAAGGGCTCCGAAGCCTATGATTGTGCCTATCGGGAAGCTATGGGTAGGGTGAATCGCCAGGGTCCAATGACTGTGAAGTTCGCCAAGCAGGTTCTGTCATGGACCACCTGCGCAAAGCGACCGCTGACTACGTTGGAACTTCGGTATGCCCTAACAGTAAGAGAGGTTGACGAACCAGATCTCGACGACAACCTTCCCCAGATCGAAGATATTGTCTCTGTGTGCGCTGGGCTGGTGACAGTTGATAAAGAGAGCGACATCATCCGTTTGGTCCACTATACGACACAAGAATACTTCAATCGAACGAAGGAGGAATGGTTTCCAACTGTAGAGTCAGATATTGCGACAACTTGCGTTAGATATCTCTCATCTAGCTCATTCGAAAGCGGCTGTTGTGAGACACACGGTAAATTCAAAGAGCGGCTGAGGCTCCATCCCCTCTATGACTATGCCGCACGAAACTGGGGCCATCACGCTCGACTCATTTCAATAGAAGAAGTGGAAGAACAACACTCATTTTTACGCTTTCTTGATAGTGAAGCCAAGGTATCTGCCTCCTACCAGGCTCTGCTCTCTGGAGAACTACTTGACTATAGCAAAGGAAAACCCCGTCAGATAACAGGAGTACACCTTGCTGTGTCCTTTGGGCTGGAGAAATTAATTACATTGGTTCTCAAAAATACGCAAAGCCCAGATGCTCGGGATTCAAATGGCCAGACACCATTGTTCTACGCAGCTGAGAGAGGCCAAGAGACGGTAGTAAAAACGCTACTTGAGAAGAGCGCGGATCCAAATTTGCAAGATGCCAAGGGTCGGACCCCACTGTTTTACGCCGGAGAGCGTGGCCATGAAGCAGTAGTGGAATTGCTTCTTGAGAAAAGCGCAGACCCGAATCTGCAAGATGGCAAGAGTCGGACGTCACTGCTTTACGCTGTGGAGAGAGGCCACGAAGCAGTAGTGAAATTGCTGCTCGAGAATAGTGCGGAACCTAATTTGGAAGATGAAAAAAGTCGAACACCATTGATGTACGCCGCAGGAAGAGGATATGAGGTGATAGTGAAACTGTTGCTCAAAGGTGCTAACCCGAACTCTAATGATGATGATAATCGAACGCCATTGATGTACGCCGCGGCAAGAGGTCATGAGGCAGCGGTGAAACAGATACTTCTGGCAGGGGCCAGTATCAACAGTAAGGATAAGCTTGGAGCGACACCACTGCACTGGGCGGCCTGGGGACAGCATGAGGCGGTAATTTCACTTCTCCTGGAGAACGCAGCTGATGTTAATATAACGGATAAAAGCTATAGCACGCCTTTAGCTTGGTCAATCGAGCGCGCATTTGATACAGGTATCGAGATGCTCCTCAAGAACGGCTCCGAGATGAACTATTGGTATAGACTCGATCTTGTTCGACATACAGAACGGAGACTTGCGGGGCTTGATATTCTAAGTGTAAGTGTACATGAACTACCTGAGGCAATGAAGTAATGACTGAGACTCTATACTCGGCTTTCATAGGCGCTTGCTGGATTTACAAGTGATGATGTTCAGATCTTTGTAAGCGAATACGATGCTTTAATAGGCGAATTGGTACTGATGGTGCCTTTTTTGACTGTTACAGAACCCTGAAGATATTGATGATAAAGACCTGAATACTTACCAGGAGAATATTTGTGTTCTTATCACCAATGACCTTCTTGAATTCTTGATGCAAACTGTGGATCCAGACCTTGACCCAAGACTAGAAAACACTCGACGTAAACCACTTCGCAACCGTTCTGCGAATGAAGTGTACAAACAGCTATTCCATATGTGGCAGACACTATGCGAGGTAATTAATCCTTTACCGGAAATTCAAGAAAGAAATGTTAGTGAACCTTATCTGCTTCAATACGGCAATTGATCACTGATTCTAACTTCCGTGGCTATCACAGCGAGCCCTACAACAAATTCGAACTGAACTTCAGAATGGGGGTATTTCTGGTGAACACCTTGAAGAGGTTACACCTCTGTTGCGGGCTGTGGAGAAAAGGAATTACACAGCCATCAGACTACTTCTAGAGCACGGCGTTGATCCAACGTCTAAAGGTAGTCATGGTTGGACACCCCTGTTGCTTGCTGAGAAAAGTGGGGACCCGTCTATAGTCAAGTTACTGCAGTTGCATGGAGGATCTCCTAACAGTATAACCCGAATCCTAGTAAAAAACGGAAAATGCCACCAGAATGATATCTCAGAAGGGATGTCACGGTATTAGGTCGTGCGAGGTTGTTAGGCGGCACATGATAGTGCCAGTTATGGAATCAACTGATCCGTGCATTGCTGAACTAGGTAGGCAATAACTAAAACACCCCAGTGAGATATTAAGATATGTAGAAACCACAAGACCATAGTTGTTCCTTAGCCACCAATTGGGAATCTCGCCCTATCTGCGTATACTCACTTATCCCCTGAGGCCAGATTAAAAAAGTAAGGTTATGCCACACTACTACAAAGATTCATAGCATTTAGTTTTGCACTATGGCTGGGTGGGTTGTGGTTTATGCTTTATACATCACCTATTTGTGCCTTGCGTAGAAATTATTGCCAGAGTATCCAGTCAGTCATCTAAAGAAAAGTCAATTTGTAAAGGGCTAAATTCTCCTTAAAGTCTACTGATATGACGATAGATCCTCGAGCTCCTACAACGTTGTGCGACCGCTAATTTCCACTGCGATCGTCCTTAAGGCCTCCTGTCTACCAGCTATTCTCCGATGTCCTTCCTAGATCTAAGCCACCTCTAGATCTGATCAAAGGATAGGTTCTTCACACGGTAGTAGGTGTCTAATTATTCAGTTAGCCAATTCTCCAACATCTGTACCAGAGATATACTAACCAGTGCTAGGTCCAGGGGATCCGGATGATCCCTCCATCTGCAAATTGATAATCCTGCAGCATGTTAACCTGTGTAAATCATATATAACATCTCCCGCCCTCTCTAGGACTTATCAAGTACTCACAGATACAAAGGCTTCCCGACATAGTCGGCCCCGTATTGAGTCGTAACCTCTACATCATCGAGGAAGTACTTAACCATGATATCGGCGTCGTTCTCGGCACGGACCTGGGTTTTAACCTTGTGAAAGTCACTAGGAGACGGGTAGTCCGTGTTGTGGTTCATGACTTCGGAAGAGGTCTGCAATATTGCTGTTAGCTGTACTGGCTTATGAATATGATATCAGATAAAAAAAAAAACGTACATTGAAGACATTGAAGGTAATTTGCCCCGTTCCTGTTCCAAATATCAGCCACAAACCGACAACAAATAGCTAACAAAGCAACACCAACCCTTCCACTCGGCCATATCAATCTCGGGCGGCCAGCTCTCCGCACTATTCAACCAGAAAGCTGGCCAAGTTCCCTTATCAGTAGTCGCCTGGAACTCAGCCTCGATGTCGAAGCCAGAGCCCGCTTCAACAGTAAACGTGTTCTTGGAATGCACTGCGCCAGAGAGATAGTTGATCTCCTGGCCGCCACTGGTTGCCGGCTGGCCCGAGGTCGGCTTTGCGACCAGCGTCAGCGTGCCAGACTCGACGGAGACGTAATCGTGGTCGGTGGAGTTGCCGACCATACGGGCTGAGCCGTTATGGTCGCTACCCCATGGGTAGAGGTAGGAGAAGTACTCTTCCAGGGAAGTGTAGGAGTCGAAACAAGTGGTGGGGATGAGGTTCTCCGCATAAGCGAGAGAAGCAAGGGAAAGGAGCGTAATAGGTCTCATCCTGACAATATCCAATGTTCGATTGAGTTCACCTTTCAACAATGGTAAACAATAGAAGCTAAATAAAAATAAAAGGAATCAGCGACAGAACCCAGGGTATTTATCCCCATCCCCTAGACCATGTTCCCAGAATAAACGGAATGGCCCGGACACAGATCTGCACGGTTGTTTTGCATCTGCGACACCACGCTAATGTAGCTCTATATTAACCCCACCGGGATATGGCTGTAAATTGCATGATCAACACATCGGAACTGCACCACTTTTGTTAATGATTTTCTGTTCTATTCGGGGGCCGATTTGAATGTAGTCTCGGTGTATCTGGGCCGATGCAGTGTTTTCTAAGGACCTTAGGGCTTGGTTTCCTTTTTCGGTACGGAGGGTTGGTTTGCTGCTCTGGGTTAGTTTGGCACTTGGCGATAGATAGGCTGCTAGATGATGTCATTTTCTTAGGCCTTCATTTATCAGAATCATTATCTAAAGCTTGTTTACAGGTTTGATATTGGTTTTGTCTGGGGGCGATTGAGGGGTGCGTATCAAGGGTCTGCTTGTATGCATGGCTGAAGGTCCATGATTGTTGGCTTTATATTGGTATTATGCATAATTCTAGACAGGCGCTCATCATTCCTTGTTTGAATACGAACTCCACGCCCAATCTTCATCTAACGTCTTCCGCTGATCATACATTTCTCTTTACAGGTTAACGGCATCACTCCGAGATATAAACGGAAAGAAAACGGTCAAATCACCGACGAACAGCCCGATCCAACAGATCCTCGGTATGCCTCCATACCAACTCCGGCACCCGCTGCACCCGATACTCCTCCATAATCTTTCGGCTCGGTCGAACCTCCCCGTTCCAATTCAAGAGATATGCTCCACTGCCTGTCTCTCCAGTCGTGCCTTGCGCAACATCTCCTGACTCGACGGGAACACCCTGGGCCATGATACTTTTCTTGGCCGGGTACCGCGCAGAGCTTAGATGAAACAGATGCCGTTCTCCACTTTCCTGGAGACCGACGGAGAACGGCCACATTAAAGGCCACATTCCATAATTGTAGAACGTCGAGATAGGCGGTGGGAAACTGTTTGTGTAGATGTTTGTACCCACTAGACCGGGATAGACATGGATAAAGCTAACGGCTGGGTGAGCCTTAGCCAAGTATTCCATACTCAGGGAGGTCATGGTGATAGAGTGTTTGTAGGCATTGAGCAGGGAGAAGTTATGCTTGAGATCTAGATCGTCGGTGTTGATACCGAATTCGAATCCGCCACCATATACACTCACTACTCGACTTGGGCCTGCTGATTGAAGTAATGGAAGGAGATTCTGGACGAAACGCATGCGTGCATAATAGCGAAGAGCGAAAAGATAGTCGATTCCCTCGGTGGTCTCCTTTCGGCCTCCGAGAGAGATGCCTCCGGGTGTCATGAAGAGGAAGTTAAGGTGTTTTTCTTGTTGGAGAATCTGCTTGCAGGCTGTGTCTACGCTGCGGATGAGTGATATGTCGGTTTCGATGAAGGTGAAGCGGCCTTTT
Organism: Aspergillus caelatus; assembly: GCF_009193585.1. Taxonomy (NCBI): domain Eukaryota; kingdom Fungi; phylum Ascomycota; class Eurotiomycetes; order Eurotiales; family Aspergillaceae; genus Aspergillus; species Aspergillus caelatus. The sequence continues at coordinate 49,681 of NW_022475407.1, forward strand.
GGGTTCAGTTGTTGTAGTTCGGTGAGGAAGGGCTTTGCTCGTGATTCACTCCGGCCGATAATGTATGCTGTTGGGCTGTCTATGTGTTTGGCAAATTGGCGGAGTGTGCTCTGGCCCATTCCACTTGTGCCTCCGACGAATAGGGCTGTGAGGTTGGGGATTGTCCGTAGACTGGCGTTGGATGCTTGGACTATCTTGAGGGAGACCATGGTTGGTGGAGGTGAACAAGGGAAAGAGAAATAAATAAAGGATATCGAGAAGAAAGAGCTGATATAGTTAAATGGAGTAAAAGTGTTTATGTTATGGTAATTTAATCTCAAGTGTGATATTATCTCGTCGCAGATGTGCTGGTAGGGCTCGCCTTTTTGATCCTCTGTCTGTCGGTGATCCTTCACCGATGAGGGATCATAACAATCCCTCGATCCTCCAGGCACACACGATCCATCATCCAACCAACATAATCCGTCAACCATAATTTTGGCTCAACAGTATTTACTTCGATTATCTTAATTATTCCAAAGAGCTATATTAACTCACTGCATCCCTTCTGTATTCCGATCGACTTGAATTTTTGGCGGGCGGATGGACTTCATCTTTCCTCCATTCTTGGGTTATGTCGACGAAACACAACGAATATTATGGCATGAGATTTGATTTTTACATGCTTTCTACGACGCCAACTACGAGATTTGAACAGCCTCTACCACGCTTGCAGGATATTTAATCCGTTAATAACAAACTATGGAAAGCTATCTGCTCCAAGACCATTACGCATGCATTCCCTCTAATTCTAATCTTTTGAAAAAACATCCGCTTCAAATCACAACCGACGACGGCATCGTCTAGCAGCCTCATGAGTATCTCTCGCTGCTCGACGTGAGAAAACCGCATCACAAAAAGAACATCGCAGCTTCGCCGATTCACCACGTCGTTCTCGCTGGTGGCGAATTAAGTTACTTCTGTTGGAAAAGACACGACCGTTACAGCATGACTCCCAGCAACGAAGAGTATCTGACTTCTGAGATGCTTGGTTCATGCGAACGGCAGCGGTCGTCTGCGGTGTCGGTGAATCGGAATCTAATCGATTACTCGTTGAAGGGACGACATCTAACGCATCTTCTTGGGATCTATAATCGGACCAGCAATGTCAATAGCCTCTATCTTTACTGAGTAGTTACCGATGGCTCAGGTTGGGGATATCAATACCCTGTAAATTGGAGACGTTGCAGGTCTTCGCGCAGACGTCGGAGCTCTGTGATCAGTTCGCTACTGGGGCTCTCTGTTTGGTGTTTTGGGGTTACGGTGGGATCTGCTGGAGAAGTAGGATTGTCTGCGAGTTGCGGGATTTGCGCATTCGAACTCTTATTGAGTGATGAGGGCGAATCCTCATATTGAAACAGGTTCCATGCTTCCCTGCGCGTCACTCAGCTGGGTTAATTTCTTTTATCATAAAGGTCATTTCGCTTCCATACGCACTGATATGTGAGGGACATGGTGTGATTCCGCCGCTCAGGTATTATGCAATAAGAAAGATGTGACAAGACCGGCCAACATGCAAGACCGGAGTAAATACAGGTGAGATAAATGCTCTTTAACCACACACTATACCTCCAGTATCGCTAAATCTCCACTAGTTAGTATGGTTAAACTTATGCTAGGATCATACGTGGGGCAATCTCAGCACACACACACACACACACACACACACACACACGGTAGATGGAGCGCTTTACCTGGACTATGCTGCGAGAACAACACGACGAGCAACAAAAACCCGATAGCTGTTCGTGGAGATTATTTTGCAATACTTTGGTGTCTTGGATGAAATCTGAAAAAGTTGTACGCCCGACTATCAGATCCAAATACGACCCTTGCCGTCCAAGTCTTGGCCCAACATGCACCTATAATTGGGGTCCAAAAGTTCACCGATCGCTCCAGCCTTGAAATTCTGGCTAGTGGTGTTCTTGGCTTGACGACTAGAAGAGCCACTCGCTTTGAATTACTACACCCTGGTAATTTCTCAGGGGGTCATTTCACTATTAATAGGATTACCATCAATTCTCCAGTGGAGCAGCTTTGTTTCCTTCTACCCCTCATATGAGGTTCCACTCGTCTGACGACATGGAAACATGGGATTCAAAAGCAACTGCAGAAACGACTGCTGAGCAATCACAACATGGACTGGCTCCAGGCCAAAATACGTGAGTTCATATATGATAGTTGGCATAGCTATCTATAATACTAACAATCAACCAACAGTAATACCCATCGAGCATGTCACTCCTGCCATGTTTCCAAAGTGAAATGCAACCAGCAGACCCCTGGTATGCCGTGCTTGAGATGTCAAAGGGCCTGCAAACCATGTTTTCCTGCGGAGAAACCGCAGAAGAACCATCAACAGTTGAACAATCGCATTCTAGAGATACAGTCTAAGATCGATAAGATGATCTCATCTGCTGTAAAACAAGAGGCCACTGATAACCGAGCTCGCCCTAGCACGGAGTCCTTGCCACCGTGGCCTACTGATTTGGCTCCTATGTCGCATGTTCCTGGACAACCTAGCTGGGGTCCATCTGTGGGGACTGCCCTGCCAATACCATCCAGTGGTTAGTCTATCTAATACTTATAACCCTACGCTCAGTTCATTACTCACCCCTCTATCCCGCAAGGCAGTGAGTTCCGGAGCTGTGGATCTTAAAACCAGCATACAGTCGCTACTGGCCAAAAGTATCACCCCGTATCTTGACCATGCCACCACCGAGATTATCTTCAACCGTTATATTACAAACATGGCTTCCGCCTTTCCAGCCGTAGTCTTCCCACCAGGCACAACGGCAGCCGATGTACGGAAGGATAACCCCATTCTCCTCTTAGCAATTCTTGACGTAGCATCGTCTGGGTTCTGTGAGCTGGAGATTCAGAGAAGACTCCGGAAGCTGATCGTGCAGACATACGTTCATTGTATGCTGCGCAGCGACCAATACACCCTCGGCTTATTGCAAGCGTTGATCGTTTCCGCCACATGGTACCGGTCAATTGAGCCTTTAGAGCCGGGAGAGCAGATGGATATTTACCAGATTGGTCATACTGCTGCCAACATGGCTTTAATCATGGGACTAGGCGACAGATTGAATAATACGAACAGGGAATCCTCAGCTTTGCCCGGGGAGGGGCAGGCCGACCGACACCAGAGTGCCCAGGCAGAGCTTCTTGGGGCTCGGAGAGTCTGGTTGGGTTGTCATTACATTTGTTCCAAGTGGGTGAACAGAGCTGACGTCAATCCATGCTGTTGCTGATACATATTAGTACCTCTATGTCTCTACGGGCGCCGAACGTCATGAGATGGACCCACTGTATGGATAAATGTTTAGAAGTTCTGGAAACCTCTCCTGATGCTTTCCCATCCGACAGGATTCTGTGTCAGCACATTCGCCTACAGCGTATAACCGAAGAAGCTGCAATGCAACTGTCACTTAAAGGCGCTTCTGCTTCTCTGTCGTCACGGGCAATGCATATCCAAGCATCGTATCATTTGTCTAAGCGACAACTCTGTGACTGGAGAAACAGCATACGTGGAGACGGTCTCGATGGTAAGCACTCTTCCCTTCTTCAAATAGATACTTGGATCCGGCAAATAGCCAACTTTGACTACACAGGTGCTCTACAACTCTCCTATAACTTCTCATCCTTGTATATAAACGAAGTTGCCTTCTGTGCAGCGTCTGAAAACGCCACCTCCGACGCCAAAACATCATCAGAGAATCAGACATCACCCACCATCACCATCCCAGCAGACACATTCAGCGAATGTGTCGAAACAATAGATCACATATTCCAAGTTTTTACCTCCTTAGACATGTCTGCGATTCGAGTTCTACCAGCGATGCATCTGATCCGGATGATCTACACCGCGCTCATCCTAGTCAAGCTTCATTTTGCAGCCATCACATCGTCTAACGAAGATGCTCAACTACAAATAGACCGACTTCAAGTCTCCAACCGTTTACATTGCATCATACAAATGTTCGCAGGGTGGGGACCACTATGGCCTGCTACCAAGTTGACGACAGTCTTCCGTAGGATTCAATCCTGGTTTGAAGATGACGATATGATGAAGCGGGATAGCTCATGGCTGAATGTGTGGAGACTTGGTCCGGTGTGTCAGCATCCAGAGAATGCTCAATCGAGTATTGACCTGGTTGGGTCTACTGGTGGGTCATTGCTATCTTCTGACTCACAAGATCCGTCCTGGATGATGTCTGTGGAGTCTACTATTATGGATACTGTTCCTTTGTCGTTCAATTCTCCGCTGGAGTTCAGTAGTAGTGGGTTTACTCCTACATCCAGTGATCAACCCATCGATTACTCGCTACTTCCCAGGCAGACATCAGCGTCTGTACCTGGCGTCTCGGTTGGTGATGATCTCGGCATGAAATCGAACATGATAGATACAAGGGACATCGATGCTCCCCTCGACATGGACCTTGAGTTGAACCAACTCACGAACATGCACTTCGACTCAAACAATTTACAGCTACCATTATCCCATGACTCAGATGCCGCTTTCTACGATTCCAGGGCGGAAGATACACAGAGAAACGACTAATCACATTAAGACTGTTATTCCAGATAGGGCTTCGGAGTCGCAATTTCCCAATTCATAAACTACCAATAGTATCCTCCATTTGTCAAATGGCGCAAAGTAGCCGCTTAGTAGTATCATGGGGTTCCTTTCCTCTTTGTACACTGCCTTCCTCAGGCAGAACAACCCAACCTGACAAGTGGAACTCACGCATTCCAGTCTCAATAAAACAAACTACCACTTCTCAACATAAGGTCTCAAATCCAACTCAAAGCCCCACGTCGTCCTCGGCTGCGTATGCAAATGCCAATACGAATCGGCAATCTAAAAACATAATCAGCCTCTCTCTCTCTCTCTCTCTTTATCCAAAATCCATCCCACAAAAAAGACAACAAAAATAAAGAAGAAAAAAGGAAAAGGAAAGTAACTCACCGCCCCAGGATCCAACTTCGCATCCTCATGTTCAAAGGTCCACGCCTTGGTTCTCGGAATATCAATCACGCCATCAATAATAACATGCGAGACATGAACTCCCTTGGGTCCGAACTCGCGAGCAAGACTCTGTGCCAACGCACGGAGGGCAAACTTCCCCGATGCGAAGGCCGAAAACAAAGCTGAGCCTTTCAGACTAGCTGTTGCGCCGGTGAAGATTAGGGTAGGTGGGTGCTGTAGTCCGGTTGCCTTTTCGAGGAGAGGGAGGGTACGTTGAGCGAAGTTGAAGCCTCCCTTTCTGTTTCTTTTTGTTAGCCTTCTCCTATTATATATATATAGGACTAAGGCGAGGTGGTAGTTCACTAGGGACTAGGTAGAAGGTATGGAAAGATTAGAATGGGATGGGATGGAGAAACAAACCCCTGACCCTCAAACCCCGAAACGAATTCATCCTCTGTCAACTCCAGGAACGGCTTACGGACGAATCCGCCCCCGGAGTTAAAAACAGCTGCTGCTAGCGTCGATCCCCCATATTGCTGGTTGATTTTCTCAAAGGCCGATTTGACGCTGTTTGTATCTGATAGATCGGCACTAATTCCCGTTGCTTGGCCACCGTTTGCGTTGATTTCCTCAACGACGGGGGTGAAGTTTGCTGGGTTACGGGCTAGTAGAACGACGGAGTAGGCTTGGGCAAATTTGCGGGCAATTGAGGCGCCCTTTTTGTTTTTCTTTGTTAGATATGCTTATTTCATCGATAATCATGGGATGGTTAGGAAGATTGATTGATTGTGGGGATGTGGGGTTATGGGACTCATTGCATTGATGATGATGTGATCAGAGGGGATTGATTCGAAGGGGGACATACAGTTCCTGGACCGACGCCGGCGATGATAGCGAAGGGTTTGCTGGCCATGGTTTCTTTATTTCTTTATTTGGTTAGTTTGTACTGTTATTGCTGGGATTGTTCAGAATCAAGTTATGAAATTGGTTTGAATAGAACATAGGAATGGGTATCTACTTATACTACACAACTGTCGTGATTTCCCTCGGCGTTTGGTTCATGCCGATGCTTAGAAATCGATGCGGAAGGTTATTGGTGATTTTCTCATCAGTCGCTACGGTGATATCATCGGTTTTGCTGGGATGTAACTGGATCGCATTGGTGGGGAAGATTGATGATGGGATTTATAAAAAGATAATATTATAATAGATATTGTGATTAGTATACAGAGCTTGCTTCGGTGTTTTGTTGTTCTTAGGAGGGGTCCACGATTTACTTGTTCTGGATGTTGTTAGGGCTTCAATCACCGAGACAGCGAGATAACGGTGTCTCACTGTTTATTTGATGTGTGAAGTAGCCGCGATTGTTTCCTGCGTACATGGAATTAATATTATAGGATAAATATGGAAGGAACTTGATCAATCTGGCATCTGATTTATGGATACTAAGGAGAGACAATGAATTAGGTCGGCTTGTTTTATAACCTGGCTTCGAAATGGAACCTTTTAATGCGTATATAACTACTTACTATAAAAAGGACAACAGAAAATTTCCAGTTTGAAATAGCTTTCTTTCTTTCATACATCCTTGAGAAAACAAATCATGCCATTCATAACAATACCTTACCGAAAATCTATCGCCATGAAACACCTTTTAGGGGATATTAAGTAAGACCCGAAAACCAGACCCAGAAAGAAAACATCCTCACAGCTGAACCATATCATTCATAATCTTGACCTCTTCGCCGGGCTTGAACGGCGGCAGTCCGATGTACGGACAGCTGGAGCAACGGAACGCATCGCCGAGCGAGCAGCTGTTGCACGAGCTCGTCTTGCCCTGCACGGTGAAGTCTAGCTCGTCGTTCAGATCGTCTGTGTTTAGCTTCAGAATGTTGAGATCTTGGGCGGCCTTTGCCTCACGTGCACGGTCTTCCTCTTCGAGTTGATTTGCTAGGCCGCAGGTGCAGTCCTTGCAGGGACGCCGGCGCTTCTTGGCGGTCTCTGGTACACAGTTTTGGGCTGGAGGTATTATAGTCAACATCATGTTTAACAAGGTAATAGAATATATGAAGTGAAACTCACGTCGTGGAAGAGGTCTCTTCAAATCATCGTCCGAAAGCAACGCATCCTCATCAATCAACTCGTCATCGTTGTTCTGAGTCGGATCGAACATTCCCACGCCGTTTGTGCTGGCTCCATTCGTAGCCACTCCATTCTGCACCCCATTGGTCTTGTCCTTCTTCTTCCTGCCACCCAACTTCAACGGCACAGCAGCCTCCTGCGCCGGCTTCTCAAACCCACCATCCTTCTCCACCAGCCCCGCCAAAATAGCCTCCAACCCCTCACTAGCCCCCAAACTCCCCTGCTGCAGCTGCAATCTAGCGCCCGCCTTCATCGCCGGTACCAAAGCGGTATAAACATCCCGAGTCAACAACCGCACAGCCTCATCCGACTGTGCGTCCGTCAACACCAGCACGAGATCATATGTATTGGGAGGAAGGGAGACGAAGCCTGCGGAAAGGCGATCGAGCATCTGGAGATCGGTCGAGGAGCGATCGAAGGTCGAGAAAACATGATGAAGCTTCTCTTCGTGGGCGGCAACAGAGGGAGGGGCGAGGAGGAGGTTGCGCTTTTGACTGCCGTTTGACTGAGGTGGGGTGGGGAGGTCGATGTCGACGGAGGTGTCGATTGTGATGGACATTTTGGGATAATTATATTGGTTCAACTCCTTGTTTGTTTTTTCCCTGGTCGGTATCCTTGGTTCTGTGTGGTATATTGGGGGATACAAGGTATAGGTTGGTTTGGTTTGGAGAAAAGAAAGTTGCACTGGATTGCCTTCCCTTATCAATTATTAAGATCTTTGGTGGGATGAAAGATTGGTGGCGGCTTTGGGTGCCTGATTTGTCAGGTGGATACCGATCCGATAGCGGAGATGGAATCAGGAACAAGGCTTTACTAATGCGTGAGTCACTGGAGGAGTGGGGGATTATATACCTAGTTTGATTCTAGTTAGACGGGGTCTCTCATTCAACTTTCCTCTTATTACACAGAGCGTGGGTGGGTTCGGTGATAATTTGATAGTTTGATCTGATCTGGAAAGACGTGATCCATTACCTAACAAAGTCAAAAGTTCTCTTCTTATCAATCAGCGCACATGACCTCCTTGGTGTCTGAAAACGGATATCTGATCCAGGCAGTCATCCAGTAGCCTCAGGCATAAACTATAGAGAATAAGGCATCAATGATACCTCCTTATCGATAAGCTAAAGTTATCCAGACTTTTTTTCCTCTGCTCCACTTCTCATCTCTCATATTATATCATAACAAGACCTGTCGCCGTATTCATACTTAATATTTTACCCTCTGTACATTTTACAATATTATCTATACAATCTCCCATTATCCAGAATAAGGATATATAATAGAAATGTCCTCCGAAACCCCCCTCCTCTCAGACCTCTGCACAATATGGTCCGTTCTTACCCCAATCCCATCACCAACCCCCATATCATCAAACAAACCACCTACTAACAAATAAACCAAAAACAGCCACATCCAACCCCCAAAATACCGCTGTCCCCGCTGTTCAACCCGCACCTGCTCCCTTCCCTGTTCACGCCGCCACAAACTCTGGTCCCAATGCAGCGGCGTTCGCGATCCAGCCGCCTACATGAAGAAAAACGAACTAGCGACTGAATCCGCCTTCGACCGAGACTTTAATTTCATCACGTGTATCGAGCGCACTCTGGAGCGCGCGGAGCGCGATGCTGAGAATAGGGGAATCTCTGTACAACCTGGGACTTCTGGGCGAGGGGTGGATCTTGCGGTTGTGGGGTTGGATGGGGATGAGGAGAGTGGTGGTGGTAGTGAGACGGGGAGGAAGAGGAGGAGGGTTGAGGGCGGTTCTGGGGGGTTTGTAAAGGGGGAGTTTGGGTTTCTTAGGGGCGCGGAGGAAGCTGGTGTTACTGTTCTTCGGGCGCCGAGGGGGATGAGTCGGAATAAGGCCAATGCGTCGAAGTGGCAGCCTAAGTATGTTTTCCTTCTTTGGGTTTTAGTTGGAGGGTGCATCAAACAGGGTGGTTGCTAACTCTGGTGCAGGAATAAGTGTCTAAATTGGACGGTCGAGTGGGTTGCTCCCGATGGGGAGAGGAGGAATAGACTCTGTTTGGAGTCGTCGACTCTTGCGGAGGCCTACAATCGGTCTTTTCCTTTGTCTAGAGAGGAGCGTGAACAGAAGAAGAAAGATCAGGAAAGCAAGTCGGAACAAGTGGACGTCAATTCATCTGAGCAACTGCCTGATACACACGACCCTACTCAGTCTCCCGCAGAAGCTACGCCTCAGGAAGCTGTGCCTCAGGAAACTATGCTTCCCAACCCTGAGAGCGAGATAAAACCGGACATCGCACCGGCAATCTCGGAAAACCAGCCTACGCCATCCATGGATGAGATTACCTCCCACCGCGACGTCTACTTCTATCTCCATCGCCCGCGGACGAGCACGAAACAGCCGGTGCTTGTCCCTCTCTCTCCCACTGCCACCCTCACCTCCGCTCTGCGTGGCCGCACTGTTCTAGAATTCCCGACTATCTATATACTATCAGACTCACCGGATGCCTTGTCTTCGGATCAAGAGGATGCAAAGTTCCTTCTCGAGAAAGACTATGTACGCACACAGCCACAAGGTGAAATCGAGTCGGGAGAAACCTCCGAGACGGACGGCGACCAACCGGCACCCGGGTCCATGGATATTTCAAATCTAGATGAGAGAAAAGTGTTGGAGGTGCTGCAGAAAGATCTATTGGAGCCCGTTTAGACCGCAGGACGTTGATGCTTGCGGGAATTGGTTGTTAGGATATCATTGTTTCAAATGGGACTTGGTTCACCTTGATCTAATTTATCAATTGTTAATGTTTAGTACTTGGCCTCAGCGGTGGGCAACGGGTTTAACATGACACTTATAACATGACGCTTATACGAGTGGGCCCACGCTGAAGCAGTTGATGCGCGATGTAGAGGCTGCGGCCAGCGGAGAGATTTGGTCCAGATACGTAAAACGTCTCGACTTGTGGGATCGAGACTGTCTTCTTGTCAATATCACTGCTCCTATTGTCATTGAATCAGATAACCAAAGCTAGTTGTAATATAAGAAACGCCAAATGCAAGGTATATAACGCTAGGTCCAGACCAAAATAGAATAATCTGCAAAAACAATCCAACCAAAGGGGTATCTTGTATACATATCCATCCAGGGCGCCGTATCATGCCTATCAATTCTAATCGTAGGTTATGAGCCCCGACTCAAGACTCAACTGTCAGCATTACGCAAAGTATTGCGTTGCCTTGAGCAGGACGTCGCAGGCCACCAAGATGTCAAAATGGTCTATCAGTTCAATGCCAAGATGCGGCGAGCCTCACGGGAGAGCTCGCTATTTATATGTGAAGGGCTGACCGCACCCTAACATACCCAGAATTTGGAATGTTGCTACACATCGACAGTGGCATGATGTGCCCTGTGCCGATCGTTGTGCAACCAAGGAGCAGTGCTGCTATCGCGCACCACACCCTGAGAGTGCTACAACTATATCAAAAGGTTCAGTTGGAGCATTCTCTGCGTGTCATGCTAGCCAGCGATACATCTGCAACGAGATGTGTGAAGGACAGCCGTCGATCGCGAAACGACTAGTCCAATGAGGATAAAGTATTAAAGGCTCTTGCACCTATTACGTGACTATGGCATAGGAATTTGTATGAGATAGTCACGTAACGGGCAAGAGCCTTTAATGCAAGCCTCTGTATTCAACCAAAATATCGTGTTGACGATATCGTGATAGAATCACGGACTAGTCGCATCGGACTCGGTAGCCGGGAGTTCAGGGTCATGTTCCTCTGTTTTGTCCGTTTTATCTGAAAGAGACACGATCTCCGTCGGGACCGTGTTCGGTAAGGTCCGCGCATCATCGTCTTGTGCCCCGTCGCCACCGTACCGGCCATTACGTACGCTGGCTTTGGATTCGATGGGAGACATTTTCTCACGCTCAGAGCGACCAGGCTTCAATCGGATGCGTCCACGTTCCAAAGCTCGAAGCAGAGTACCGACTTCCTCGGAAACGATGTTTCGCAGCTTACTCATAGCCTCGTCAGATACTTCTGAGTGGGCATTCCATCCAAGTTTATCAGACTCGTCCGAGGCCATTGATTTTGACTCCAGCGACGGCCCAGTGATCAGTCTGTGCAAAGCAGTAGGCGACACGTTGTTGGGACGGCGTGCCATCTTCACCGGTTTCGGCTTCGAACCCGATGACACCGACGGCAGGTCCTCTTGCTGCCGCTTCGGGGGACGTGGAATATGGGTATTCGGCCCTTCTCCAACTTCGTTCCGAATCTTGTAATAAACCAAACCCAATGTGGCAGCCAGTGCCTGGTGTGCGGCCTCGGGGTATAAGCGAACTGCTTCAGCACGAGTTAAATTGGACGGGTAGTCACTGGAGTCGCTAGAGTCACTATCGCTGGCAAACATAGCCTCTGTCTGATGCATTCGACCCCAGTATTGGTAACCTCCAAGTTGGTAGAATTCGGCCAACTGAACCAACCGATTGACTATAGTAATATGTTAGACTTGCCGCAGGGACATTCACCGTAGTCCGACTTACTCCGACTGCGCTTCTTCAGGCACCAGAAACGCCAAACAGTAGGAGGGAAATATTCCGGCCACTGCAGCGTGCCATCATCCTCAACAACAGGGACAGGGGTGATTGGGGCATGAGTGGTGTGAGCCAGGGAGTTGAAGCGGACGCGTTCCGAATGCTTCATACGGGACTCGATCAAGGAAAAGCGGTCGAAGACAGAATTCAAATGTCGTGATGTTTCATGCTGAAGGGTGATCAAATCGGTACGAAGTTGACTGATGGTCGCATGTAGTTTGCTGATCTCCACCCGGCATCCACACACGTCCGTCTGAACTTGCTCGATATCGGACTGAATCTGATCTATATTCTTCGACAAACGATCGACATCACTGCGCAAGAAGACGGTCTCATTGCCGGTCTGGCCGATACTCGACTTCAGTTGGAACACTCCCGACTTCAGCTGGTCCACGTCCGTCCTCAGCGCAACCACATTAAGATCGATTCGGTTCGAGATAGAGCGATGGGCTTCGAATTCCCGACGAATGTGTTCATCTTCCCGGTTGCGTCGATCGACATAGCCGTCTTTTGTGAGGACAGTCGAACGTAGTTCTAGAACACGGGAATCTAGAAGGGTTAAACGGTCGTGGATGTGAGATAGGGCAGGGTCGGATAAGCTAGGCGGCGTCGTTTCATGTAAAAGAGATAATCTAGGGCTCGAGATCGGTATAGACATGCTCGAAGTGCGAGACAAACTCCGTTCAAGGGTGGCTGTCATAGTGTTGTGATGGGAAGGGGCTGAGTATGGTAGATAGGGATAAGAGATAGGTGATAAAATCGTGATTAACTCGAGTTTCAACAAAGTCAACACCCCCTAAATTCATTCAACAAGATATGAGGTCCATTTCGGCGATAGTTCGAATAATGATAGCGATGGGATGTGTGGGTTGATCGATGGTCGTGATGGTTGTGGTATGAGTGATGACGGTTGCAAGATGAGTGAGAAAGACTCAAAACGCTCTCTCCTTGACCCGTGACCGCCCCATCCCCTCCTTCAACTTGCGTGGCAGACACGGGATGGCCCAATGCGGTCGGGACTGCCGGTCGGTTAGCCCTAATCAAAACATTGCGAACACCCGTCGTCCAGCAACTGGTCCTCTTTTCGCAGGAGGAAAATATCCTCAATCTGAAATAGACCAATTGAATTATCCCCTAAATAACAGCTCAAACAGTGCCCAACACTTGAATCTCAAATGAAGCCCACCGAGAGAAAATACTCTACACAAATCCTTCTTTCGTCAGCAATACGAGCCGTGACAATACAATGAGACCAAATTTACCGCCGAGCTAAAGGCTTGGCAGCCGCACTGCGTTCAGCTGACCAGCTAGGAGCCAATGATTGACCAGTTTGTCTCTCACTTTGCCTTATCACCACCCAAGGGGCATTCCTTTATTGGAGAACAGAAATAGCCCTCGGCGTCATTGTGCAATCACCCTGAATGGGATCACCCATGCCGTATTCGTATTACTTTATCTTACATCCCACGGTCGGGACTGACCACTAACCAGTTGACCCTGCTTACGGAGACACGACCTTAGAAAAGAATCGTATTAGAATATATAGAATGAAGTAGAGGAAGGGAAAAAAATTTAAAAAGATACTAGAGAAATATTAAAGCACGCTCTAATCAAAATAGAAACACAGTCCGACTCGACTCCTCATAGTACCACCGACACTGCTTGGGTCGTTGTCGTGCATTCAAACGTTCCCGCGTCCGAAAATCATTCTGGGGGGACTCAACTTCCCATACAAAGTGGGCCACTTTTGGACAGGGTCATCTTCCAACACCACTATTTTATGTAGGGCAAACCAGTATCAATGAAAAATGGTAGTACTAAAACTTAGATCAAATAATGATAAGTCAGATATCGGGGTAAACCATTAGTAGTTCATAGTGGCGCATACGTGTGAGAAATTCAACAATAGTTTCAACATTGATGGAATCTATATATTTACAATCGACTACTGCCCAACTATATCACACACCCACACCAGCAGACTTCAGTGATGGCCATATCTTAGAAACAGTCATAGAAGTGAAGTAAGCAGAAAAGAAGAGGAAAAAAGTGACCAGAGAAACTAAGTACTACGTGAACAACGCCCCCCACTCTGGAAATCCCTCTAGTCTTTCGGTCATAGGCATTCGCCAACGATCATCCCCTACATTTGCTTGACAACCGTACTGGACTAACGTCCGAGCAATCTCAAGAATGTCCTTCTTTCCTTGACTGAATTTTCTGTGTGCTCCCTTTATACCCCCCAGTAGTTCATGCGTGTATACCTGCAGAATGTCCTCATATGCATAGAGCAAGGCATTGAGCGGAGTACCTTTGGTCGGAAACTGAAGAGGAAGGGGGTTGCCCGCATCGCACCTCAGTATGAGGAGTATATCGACGAGCGCTAGATCCACGGCGCGAGCAGCATACCATAGCGCGGTCTGGCCGCCCCACGCTCTCTCGTTAAGATTGATGTCTTGGTCGTCGAGAAGGGTTACGATGTTCCTGTATTTCTGATGCTCGATCGCATACATCAGAGGCGTTTGGCCTTGTCTATTTCGAAGGTGCAGATATTGAGGATACGTGTCACCCTCACTGTGACCAACCCGCGCAGCTAATTGCATTACTGCGTCCAAGACAGCATAATCCGTGTTTAATACGGCGGCATGAAGAGGGGTCTCCTGGTTGATCGGATGTTGCGCCCGAAGAAGTTCTCGGCTATCTAAGCCCAGTTGAAGCACCTCATTGAATGCATCATGGTGTTCATGGGCACAGATGCGAAAAAGGCTTCGGCCTGGGACCCCACCCCCATTGTGGGTTAAGAGCTTCCTGAAAGCGTCCATGTTCCCGACCTTCCATGCCACCGTTATCGCCGTCTCCTCTTGCTCACCGTAGGCGTTTGCCTGCTGGTCAATTTGAATCTCGTCCACGAGAGATAGGAGGTAGTCTAGGACCTCCCTCGCCGATGTTAAGACGGCCACAGCCAAAATGCTGTACCCACATAAAAGCATACCGTTCGGGCTCATTTCAAGAGTAACTAGCATCTCGACTGCACGAGCATCATCTCGAAGGAGAGCCAATCCAACTGACGTTCTTGCCAAGGATGAATGTACGGGGTAGTGGGATCGCTCCTGCTCAGGCCATGTAGGGTCTTCCCAAGGTCCAGGCTCGAAATAAGTGGGAATCATTACCCCAGCTCGGACCAGAGGACCAGTCAAGGTAAGGATTATGTTTCTGGCGGTCGCCATTAGCGATCTTGCTCCTTGCCCAGGTGGAAGATGAGGAGTCATCAGACGGCGCAGCAACGCCATTCTCGCGTCGTCATCACCCCATACTTCTAGCAGCTTTTGTGCCACATTATCAGCAGTCAGTTGCTCTTGCTTTAGACGCCGGACACGACGAAGTAAGTCTGCAACGTGTGGAGTTGATACCAAATCATCTTCTGTTTCTGCCGAGAGGTCACGTTGTCTTTGAGCAGCCTCTCGACGGTTCCGATGTACCCTCGCATGGCCTTTTAATGCCGCGCCATAATACTGTGGATGGAAGCGTCCGCAATGGACGCATTCCACGTTTTCCCTGCGCCTCGGCATCGTGTCGAATATTGCACGTTTCTGGATATGAGATCGTTGTCTCTATTGAATGTTACGCAGACCATGCGAGCAGAAGCCCGGTCAGGGAATATGTATATATAAGACATTGGATTCTTTATCAGTTGGCATCTTCATCCAATTTAGATACTTTAGACCATATCAAATATGTGTTCAAGAAACTATTGAAAGGCACTGGGTCGTTCATTCATAGACCATGTTGATATAACAAAGAAATACAATGGCAAAGACTGTAGGAATGCCACTATTGAGCCCTACAGTGTTCCTTTGTAGACAAATGTTCTTTACGACTGCTGATTGTAGTCTTGGTGTCAGTATAGTCTTGTGGTGTTTTCATTATGTTCTTCTCATGGAGATGAAACAATAGAGGCCCTCGTAGTCGTTCAATAAGCTTGATTGAGTTATATCGTAGTATCCAGACAGTGTTATACCCTGTTCCCCAAGATTGTGCAAAGAAACGAATAACTCTGTAGTGGAAGTAACACACAAAGACGCACCTGCCGTAGCATCACTAACCCTAATGATATACAAACACATCCAAGTGACTAGAAACAAGCAACACTCTCCAAATAATCAATACTGTTATATCTTACACAAGACACTCCTTTCTCTTATCATTTACCATCAACAATGAAGTTCAGCAATCTCACTCTCCTACCCAGTCTCTCTTTGATACCCATGACCACCACCACCTCCCCAACGCCAAACCCACAATCAACAAACAACACCCTCTGCGACTGCTACATAATCTCCGGCCCAGACCCAGGCTACTTTACAAACTACCACTTCTGGGACTTCCGCAACATCGCCCTCCCAAATGTCACCCAACAACCGGCCCCAACCCCCCTGGCACTATATACCACGCTCCTCCTATCCAACACGCCCTTCATCAACGACTGGCTCCCCCAGACATGGACCAAAACCGGAACAACGGAGCTCCTCCCCATCACTAACGCCGAAACGAACGTATTCATCGCGCCAAACCCAGACCCCCAGAGCCACGTCTCGCCAAACCCAACATACCTCCTCCTCCAGACAACCCGGCACGCAGACCACGTCTCAACAGCCGAAATCGAGTTCCTAGGATGGAACATCCTGCACTGTTCACTCCGTGTCAGAATGAGACTTATGTCAAAGGAGACCGCTCTCGGTCCCAGGCGCATCCGCCCACCGACCCGAGACCCCCAAGACAGGCATTGGGGCAAAGGACGTCGAAGACCAATCAGGCATAATATCGTTCCCAAGGGCGCCTGCGTCGGACTCTTCACATACCGTTCCAAAACGTGTGAATCGGATATCGAGATCCTCACCTCTGATCCACCCAATGTGATTCATTATTCCAATCAGCCAGATTATGATCCCGTCTCGGATACGGCTATTCCCGGAGCGGGCTCCATGGTGAACCTTTCTGTGCCGTGGACGGCGTGGTTGACGCATCGCTTAGACTGGTTTCCTAATATGTCGCGTTGGTATGCTGGGGAGGCTTTGCAGGCGGTTAAGGCTTATGGTGTGCCTCGGGAGCCGAGTACATTGGTTCTGAATCTGTGGAGTGATGGGGGGAATTGGACGGGGAATTTGAGGGCTGGGGAGTCGGTGTTCTTGGGTGTTGAGTGGATTGAGATGGCGTTCAATGTTTCTTCCGTGGCTGGTGCGCCTGCTGGCCGTGGTGAGGGCTTAACGAGGTCAAGAGATAGGACGGTTCGGAGGGCCGATTTTCGCGATGTTGATAGTGATTTGCGTAGGGTCAGGAGTAAGACGTTAGAAGGTGATATCCTGAAGCAAGAGAATATACGGACAGGAGATAAGGTTGGGTGTCGAAAAGCATGTTATGTGAGTGACTTTCATTAAGTTCTCTATGCAGCCACTACGTCTTCATGGTCTTATAAATATTCAATCGACATCATTACAATGAAGGCACGGTGCCTTTGCAGATATTCACATTGGTCTACATTGTATCCACAGATATCTAGCACTCAAATCAACCATGTCCATGTCTTTATTTCAATCCATCCACATGTCGCATTGCTGTATGTGCATGTAAGCATCAAAAGCGATTTTCGCCAGCAGACCCAATTCAATGTCATATGTCAGGAGCTTTGCTTCAACTGACGGGTATCACTCGTACATGTGCCAAACGCCGTTGCTGATCCCAAAACGAACTCTTACAATATATCCATCCCATACTCTCACAACCTCCAAACTCCACGCAATGCAAGAAATCAAGGAAATAAGAAGAACAAAAGACAACAAAATACAACCTTGATGGTTTGGTCTTCCTCCTCCACCGGGAGGGAATTGCTCTAGAGCAACACCTCCCCGCCGGAGGCCGGATCAAAATCCCCCTCCAGCCCGCCGGCCATCAGCTCGGCCACTATCTTCTTGCGCAGCAAGACAATGTCCCGCGCGCAATAGGATAGTGGCTCGAGGCCGATGGCCACCGCCTTTGCGGTAGACAAAAGGAATACTCCGCAATCACTACCGTTGTCTTGCTGAGGAGAGACAGACGGTAGGACGCGCCATTCCTCCTCGAGGTAATGAGGGCCCAATTCGTTACGGAGCCAATCCTTCATCACTCCCACGTGCCGGTGCGAGAGTGAGCCCAGCGAGTCAAAATGCTCGATGGTGCGTTCCAATGGCTTGATCACGATAAGCGTCCAGTGTGCACTGTTGTGCACTGGAACAAACACGGTATCCACGTCAAGAAGAGACGCGCCGCCAATCTTGGCACGATTGGCCCAGCGTCGGACAGACTGATAGCCTTTGTCGCGCATGTTGGAGAAAAAGAAAGTATTGAAAGCGTGGAACCGGGGTTTGTCACCACGGCCGTTGTTGTGATTCGTGCGGCGCAGATAGTCGACGATTATAGCAAGGTATGAGTTAATAACCTCATCGTTCAACCAGGCCATGGGAGTAAAACAAGTAGACAGATCCTTCTTCGTCAGCGGGTCACCGGACAGAGTAGTGGCGATGCGGCGGTTGCTGTGTGTGGCCATGGCATTGGACACTCGGCTCATCCACTCCCCTGAAAGAGGGCGTACAGCTGGACCTTCAACACGAACTCGTGCTGGGGTTTGCTTACGCTTCTCCTCCTCTTCGATCTTTCTCCACTCCTCAGCATAGACAGACTCCGTCCGGCCGGGCGGAAGCGGTTTCGCTTCGGGGTAAAAGAGGCTCACGGCTGAGACGGGTCGTCCAAGTGGATACTCAATCTGATCTTCCCACCAATGTCCTCCAAATCCAATCAGTTCATCTTCAGTGTCAGTCTTTACCGCCGACCTAGAAATTGGTGGGACATTCTCCTTCTGTTCATTGTATGCTTTTTTAGCAGAAACACGTTCGACGTTGGGAGACGTGGGATGAAGGTACGGAGCAAGGTCAGGGAGAGTAGGCTCCGGGATGAACTGTTCAATCGGATCCTTGAAGCGCACTCGCTTCTTCGGCTTCGGCTTCGGCCCCTCTTTTGGCGCGGGCTGGCCTAGACGTTCGGTGCGTTGGGAAAGTCCAATGTGGGTGGATACATGGGATCCCTGGTCCTTCAAGACCTCGCTGAAATCCCCTGTTTTCCATGCTTTTTGTAGCGCAAGTTCGCGTTTGCCACGCTCCAGGTTCCTACCTGGCCACAACCGGCGCTTAAGATTAGGGCTCATAGACTTGACCTGCGGGGACTTCTGGACGCCTGTCGGTTTGCTGAATCTTCTATTAGTCCAGCGGTGTCCTGTACTCTCAGGATAACGGTTGCCGCGCTGTCGAGGATCCCTCTCAAAGATTGCGGCGTGTGACATGACGAAAGAATCATTTGGCATCTCCATGAAAGGTGAAGACCCAATGGTCGGAGATTGTGGAATGTCCAGAGTCAAATCTGGGAAAGGAAGGTTTTGCACTGTGGGGTAACCTCTCTGCCTACGCCTTTCATGGTCTCTGATCATGCGTCTCTGCTCCTCGGGGAGGCGACGAAGTGCTGCAGCTCGTGACGGAGAAGCTCTGAGGCCAGGAGAGCGGCGGGATGGCTGCGGACGGCGACGATGTTGTACGTAGTCAACCACGGGCTGCCCAATCATATTCCAAGTCTTAGTAAAAACGTTCTTGACAGTTCCCGACGCAGCGTAGGCGCCTTTGACAATGGCGTAACATGTTGCCCAGTACGGGCGTAGCATATGTGAGATCTGTCTATTGTAGAGGTTGCTGTCAAGAGTGTCAATCGCTTGCATCCGCTGATCGTCCGCATTACCAGATTCATCAGTAGCGGTGTTCGAGCCACTAGGACCAGGTAGTGAGGTGGTAAGAGATGGCGCGATAAGTGCACCCGTCATGAGAGGGTCTTCTCCTACGCGCAATACATCATTGACGGAAGGAGCATTAGATGTTGCAGTGGCGGATAAATTATCGTGGGAAGGCTGCTCAGGCCATCCACCAGGAATGAGGGCATCAGCAGGGCTGGAATGACCAATTTGGCCAGAAACGTTTTCGCGGGTAGAGAAATTACTCTCGGCCGCGAGTGCGACAGGAGCGGTCAAGTACTGGGATTGCGTCGAAGCATCGTGGCGAACGGGAAATGTAGCGGTCGGCACGGTGTGTTCCTGGATAGGATGCGCAGCGTGGGTTGATAGCGCTTCAGCTTTCTGGGTTTCTGCCTTGCTTGTGATCGCGGAATTTGGGAACCCTTCCTCGCTAACGCGTCGATATTTGCTCGACGGGCTATCCGTCTCGGGGGTAACCCGGTGAGTCGATTCATTGAAACCATCGTCGACTGATCTCTTCCGAGAGTTGAAAGATGTCGCAGTGGTAATCGATGTGTTCGACTCAAAACTAGGAGTTTTGCGGTCCCAAATGGACTGGGTGGTCAAAAGACTATTGAAAGACGAATCACGTGTGGTGGGAACGCTTGTTCCGATAGTCACTGGCTTATTAGACAGAGACTTTAGTACGTTATTCGAGTGAGAGCTGTATCTGTTGATCGAGGTGAAGGCATTGGTTTTGTTGTTTAAATGGCCGATTATGTTGTTCGAGGCAAAAGTATCTCGGAGAAAAGGCTGCGCGATGAACTGCTGCTTGAAGCGGCCAGTCGATGGGTCGATTCGCGCCTGCGGTGAGAATCGCGTCAACGGTCTAATTATTGGAGCTCGTGTCGCCGGCTTTCCGTCGAGTCTGGTAGCTTTGGGCACACCACCGCTTTTTGGGGGAGTAAAGTGAACCCAGTAATCAGGTCTAGGGAGGTTCTGGGCGGTGGTCTGTGACGGTTCGTTTGAGGGAAGAGGGCTGATATCCATGGGGTCGTAGTATTGTTCTTCCGCCCCCATACTAGTGTCTTCAGTATCCATTACGCTCATGTTTCTCATGGTCATGTCCTCCATCACGCGTTGCTGGGTCGAGAATACGCCAGCCATGGTGGATTTGGAATCCGGACGATTGTGAAAAGGTACCGGTATCAACGGAGAAGATTTTGAAGCGCGTTGTAAGCGAGAAAATCGTGTAGTGAGAAGGCAAAAGATGGTGATGAAGAGAAAGAGTATCAGGAAGATATGGGTTGAAGTGGTGAAGAGATGAGGGAGGGGGAAAGCAAAACAGATGGGATCGCAATTACTGGCCATGGGTGATTGCCATGGTTTTTGTTGAAGTCGCGACAGTCGCTAGAGTGAATGGCAGCTCCATGAGCGTGCTCCCCTTGATAAACAAATGGCAGGCTGGAGAGGCGCAAAACGAGCCTTCCTACCGGCGCGCAATCTGGAGAAGTGAATTGATGGGAAGAAGTTAAAGTAGTTCCCGGCATGGTTTAGACGCCCCGAAGCTTAACCACGCTTTCCCCTTTTTGGACTTTCACGTGATCATTCTGCGAACCACAATCAAATCGATCTACAAGTACTAGTAGCTCACAAGTGTATCGAGAACAGCTCTCCTACCATTAGAGATGCAATTTCAATATTCTGGCAATTACCCCTCTGTATATAATTCAGGTCTTAATCAATTCGAACCTCGGTCAAGAGTCCTAATTTCTCTTCAACACGCGACCACACCAACGAATGGAGAAAAAAAAAAAAAAAAAGAAAAACATGGGGAAAAATACATAACGCATCAAAGTCATATATGTACACTTGAAGGCCAGCTATGGTACAGAAATAATAATGACTCGTGACGTTCAGCCAGCTGAACTAAACCTCACTCTCAGCTTAGTTTTCAGATGGCTTTAAATCGGCGCAAGGCCAACTTTGTCGAAGACAAAAGGAGCTCCCTCCATCACAATCCAAGCAATACCTAGCCAGCGTAAGTCCAAGATTCAAAAAGGGTAGAAACGAAAGAATCACATACCGGAATATACCACCAGCTTCGTAACTACCTCCACATCGTATCGTACACGAGGTTTTTTAATCCGTGCAAACACCTCTTCTTCGTCCGGCTCGGGGTCAGGAACCAAATCAGGGAATGGCTCCGTCAATGGAGGCGCCTCTGTACCATCAACGCCAGTTGCGATTCGAGGGTTACCGGTTCCCATCATGGTTTCATATTCATGGAGCTTGGAGCGCTTGCGCGATAGGTGAGGATATTGTCCGTCGGAGATGTCTTGCTGAGTATCCTCTTCTGCCAGAGGCGACGTTCGGTTGCTATTTGACAGGCTCTCTCGTCTGCGCTTTTCCCGGTAGGCCAGGGTTTCGTAGGCATCAGCTTCCGACTGTGGGCCGACTGAAATGGCTCGTCGTCGGGGGTGACGGATGTTCGAAAAAATGGACGGGATTTCGGAAAAGGTTGGGAACACTTCATGATCCTTGAGTTGCGTGGGAACTTTGGTGTATTGCCTGGTTCAACCGTGAGCTGATAAATCGGTATTAGATGGAGACAAGACCTGACTTACGACGCTGCGGTAAAGAATCGTCGAGGGAGTAACAGACCCAACTTTTCCAGACCACGAAAGACCGGGGGAAGTACACGGAGAAGAGAGGGCTTCATAACCTCTCTCCACACAACGATCAATGCGACTCCTAAGATGAGGCGCATAGCCGTCTTCAACACCCCTAAATCGTTAAACCTATACGGAACAGTGGCGGGGACGGGGTCATCCCATGTGATGTCCGTTTTCGCTACGTGCCAATAAGCCACTTGCAACCCAAGTATCACCCCCGCGAAGGCAACACTATCGTCGAAACAAGGACAGTCATCGGCGGGCTCCGGGTGAAGACGAACAAGAGCGAGGATCACCAATACCACCAGCGTGATCTGTTTCCCGGAAGCCGAGACTACAAACTCGTCGAAGGCGGTCCCGTAGGCATATTGTATGACTGCAAGCAAGCTGCCCAGCAAGCATCCAATGATCACATCAAAAAACCCGTGCATACCACAGTACAGTCGGCCGAATACAATCGAGATGACATAGAGGTAAGTGATACCTTGTAGAAACACGTTGATGGCAGGACTCAAGGTCGAATCAGGCATGTTTAGGAGAGCCAGTGCGTATACGGCAACCGAGACGGCATTTGTCGAATGAGTAGAGGGAAACCCATACTCCAACGCAGCGGAACCAGACATTGTAATACGTTGTAGCGGAGGCGATAGCGGGCGTGGGAGGCAAAGCAAGTCTTTAATGAAACCGCTAAAGAAGACTCCAGATGCCAAAAGATTCACCATCCTAACCAATTGATATTTTTTTAGCCAATGTGATCACGCGGTCCACAGCTCAGCGCACTCTGAACTATATCGGGCCCATGTACATACCCACGCCCTAAGCTTGTATACCCATTCCAGAACAGTATAGGCAAGAAAACCATGAAAAACGTATGCGTTCCGAGATTGGCCGTGAATGCGAAATAGGAATCTAGGGCCGGAGTTCGCACCTTCTCCTGCAACCAGGCGAGATATGGGGTCTCATATCGCACCAAGGGGAGAAGTTTCTGTCGTGGCCAGTACCGCCAGGATGGGAGCTGGTTGCGATCTATTCCCAGCGGACCGTTAGTATGTTGACGCACGGAAAGACCATCAGGTCAAATAGGAATTACGACGCACAATGATTAAGGCTTCTCAGCCCAGCATCTGGTGTGCCATTTGGTCCCTTGTTCATGTTGCAGACGGCCGTTCAAATCAGGGTGACGCTATCGTTGCGGTCTCCCCATAGATCCCACGATCTGCTCAGTTCAATGTCTCAACGCCGATGACAGTTTCGTGAGAGAACCATTCGGAAGCACGAGATGTGCAAAATTTTCATTAATTGTCCCTTGTCCACTCGGTTTCGATCAGGGGGAAGAGGAAGACAGCAGCAGGTCAATTTGGATTAGTCGGGGAGATTGTCCCGCGTTATCCAGCGGTTTGGTTCTCGGGCGGTCAATGCGACTTGAATAGCACGGGGGGAGTAAAATTGCTACTAATACAAAGTAGGATGCTGGGTTAGTGCTTAGTCACCCCTAATTGGCCCGATACGAGTACGGAGTGGGTAATTCTTTCTTTAGTGATTTTTTTCTATCGTTCGAAATGAGGCTTTTTTGACAACGGAAGACGGAACATGAAGAATCGCCGAAAAAAATCTGGTTCCGGAGTTCCTACGGATGCTCCCTTTCTGCATTGATCTAGAGAACTCAGTATGCTCAAGTGGATTAGTAGAATAATCCAATTGAACGGGTGTTTACTTTCCCATTATTGGTCGGCTTATGATCAGTTTTCATGAGCCTCGGTAGATTGAAACGCAGAAGCAAAATAAAAATAAAAATAAACTAAGAGCAAACTTATGTTCGTCGACGCCCAACTCTCCACTGTATATATTCTATCCATACACACACAGACACACAGGCATCTGTGCTTTTTTCAGCACTGAGCTACTACATCGGTCATGTTGCACTACAAGAAATTAAATTAAAAATAAAATAGAAAAATAAAATAACAATCTGAATAGTAACAACTTGTTCAATGAAGTTGATAGCCATTATTCTCACGCTCAAGTTGTTCCCATGCAACGGTTGCTTTCTAGGAGATTTTGGACAGACCATAGTGAACTTGTGCCGTAAGTAATATTTGTTCGTATTATGATTATAAAAATAAAGCTAATATGAGTTATACTATGTCAAAACAACCAGACTCAATATGCTGAACTATGTTGATACAGGCTCGGACTGAATGATCGACGTGGAAGTTGGTTCCGATAAAGCAGACATCCTTAAAGGCAAATTATATAGTATTCATGAACCATAATAGCCGGGCATCATCTCAGCAAATGCGAGAGAAAAGGAGTCGCTTGTAGATGTCACTCATTGGGTAACGAAATACGACGTGATGATAGACTTCGATTTCTTCTGGTCTCGAGCGTATTCTTTCAGGCTACTAAGTACGAGTACGTGACGATCGTCGGGCGAATTCGAGTTGGTTGATGCCGGAATAAGCCACGCACATTAATACGACGATACTACATTGCAACAAGTGGCAGGAGTGTGGGGACATTGGGTAATTGGATACATGCGTACAATAGGATTGGTTAAGAAATTTCTACGACGGTAGCCGTGCATGATTCGTCTCTGTGCGGACAGATGACAGCTGAACGCTTTGCGAGGGAGGGTCGAAGGATCCAGCGTTTTGCTGTCCTTCAAGCACATACCAGTCGTCTGGCAGGGGCATACTATTTGGCCAAGACCCGCAAGGGATTAATCTAGGCTGAGATATTGGCCAGTGTCTAGATTGCATAATCGATGATCGCGGGCCAATCGAAACACTAAGCGAAATCAGCCTTCGAGATCGGAGCCGCTTTTAGGGCACGGGAGAATGAGAACAAGGTTACTGATAGGGTCGACCTTGGAAGAAATCCAAGAAGATCAAGGAGTTTGTAATATGTGGTCCAGACCACATGCTAGGAATTCCTTGATTCAATCGATCGAGTGACGTTGTGCTAAAAAAAGGTTCAATGGATTGGGTGTGGACTTATTTTATTGATATTGATTTGACTGCGTCATGGCCTGAACAAGTGGTTGCCATGGCAGCGCTTCGGCCCGTAAACATCGAGTTTCATGTCAGCTGGAGCGGCGGCCACGCCACACCTGCCATTACTTGATCGAACTACCACGACTATCGTGAAACTCGACGTCTCTTGCTTTCTTTTCAGAACCTAGACTGCTGCTCTCGATCTTCGAATTCTTTTTTTTTGTTATTTTCTTGCCGTCATCTTTCTCAACAGCCTTCATCTCCATCATCCTCACCTTATCACAGAACCTATCGACCGTTGGAAACTGAAAATTTCCGGGAAACCGTTAAAACGGGCAGTGGATCTATCTATAAGCAATAGATCAGAAGGACAATTCCATTTTCGGCGCCGCTGAGCACCACGTTCTCCTAAAATCTCCTAATTGAACCTCAGCATTCCGCCTTCCGCCATCATGTCGAGCCATATGTACGATGACCAGCCTTATGCAGTGTCACGACGTCATTCGGTAAAAACACCTCCTCCTTCATCCACTCCCCGGCACAGCAGGGGGCGCAGCCAGAGCGTCCGAGTGAGCAATGGAACTGCCAGCACAAATACCAGCATCTCAAGTGGGAGAATGTCGGAAGCGACGAATATCACTCAACCACCCGCATACTCGAAAAAGTTCGTTGTGGTGGGAGATGGTGGATGTGGAAAGACTTGTCTCTTAATTAGTTACTCGCAAGGGTATTTTCCGGAAGTAAGACTCTTTATTCTTGCTCGAATGCTACTGAACAGCCTTTTCCGACCGCCATTCTGACCTGGACTAGAAATACGTTCCGACAGTGTTTGAGAACTACATCACGCAAACCATCCATCGAGCGTCAGGGAAGACGGTCGAACTTGCCCTCTGGGATACTGCAGGCCAGGAAGAGTACGACCGTTTGCGCCCGTTATCCTATCCCGAGACTGATCTACTCTTCGTTTGCTTTGCAATTGATTGCCCCGCATCTCTAGAGAATGTGATGGATAAGGTATGTCCTCTTAGAGTTCCTTATATGACACATGACACTGACTGTATATAGTGGTACCCCGAAGTCCTACATTTCTGCCCCACGACACCAATCATCCTGGTTGGTTTAAAGTCCGATTTGCGCAACAAGAGGACTTGCATTGAACTCCTTAAAACTCAAGGACTGACGCCAGTGACACCAGAGCAAGGTCAGGCAGTGGCTCGGCGGATGAATGCTTCATACATTGAATGTAGTAGCAAGGAAATGCGCGGTGTGGACGGGGTTTTCGAAATGGCTGTTGACACTGTTGTGTCGGCCGAAGAACAGTTTAGCTGGAACAACCGTCAAAGTCATAGTACCAGTGGCAAACCTCCTGGAGGTGGCGGTGGTCCTAAGAAGGTCAAGAAGCGTACATGCAAGATCTTGTAGATCGTTTTTCTTGTCTCGACGTGTCCCATGCTCCCCCCCCCCCCCTTCCTTGTTTTTGTTTGACATGTTGCTGTTTCCCGCCGAAAGAAGCCTGGTTGCTTCGGCGGTTTACTTCTCCTTGTACGTGATATGAATTGGATACGACCTGGAGAGGATGGCCTACGCGGTCCAACCCATTATGTGCTTTTCTAAATATTTCGTTAACGGCGGCCTTTTGAGTTTACTTCTCCATGTTGCTATACCTGTTTTTCCTTGATGATTGTCTCCATGAAACACTATTACCCTTCCTTTATGTCTACTATTATTTGTCTGTGACCTTCTTGATTTCTCAAATTGGCATGTTTTCCTCATGATGTCTGTCACGAATCCGGTCCGAGGACCACTATGTCATATGCATGGGGTGGGTGTTTATTGGCGCTGAGTCTCCCATGTCACTGAATATAAAAACACTGTGAACCCCGAGAGATGTTTCTGTCCTGTAAATTGATACTATATAATCTAGAGATAGAGAGTAAACAGTACGCGCCCATATTTGAACTCCAATACACCAAGCCATGCACCGAACACATTCTGGATCATGTCTCATATCTTAACCGTCTAACTCGCTTCTCTCATTGGCGAGTCCCTGCTCATGCAGCTCGCTCTGGTCTTCATGAGGCTCCTCTTTCTCCTTCACACCACTCTCGGCCTTCTCTTCCTCCGGTCGTCCCATGAAGTTCTCAAATTGAGACCAGAGAGCTTCGACAGAGCTAAACTCATTGCCCACCTATGCAGTTGGACTTAGCCAATTACATGTACAAGGAAGCTGGAAGGTAGAACTTACTGCAACGATACTTTCTAGGTTTCGGTTCAATCGGTTGATGTTTTGCAGGACTTGTTCCATACCCTGTGCAGATCGCTCAATTCAGTAAGCTTATCTCGATGCTAAAGCCACCATGAGCTGCCCGAGATTGTATAACCTACCACGGCGATCTCTCTCACCAGTTCCTCCCGCTGCTGTTCGAATACAGTCGGGGTAGACGACCTGGATTTCGAACCCGGTGTCATGGACATTTTCGTTGTAGTGAACAAAGTTGTAATAGTTTACGGGTGTAATGACCAAAAGGAAAGTATGGGGAGAAAGAATTGATTGCAGACCCCCTCAGTTATACTGTTTCGGAGTTATTCGCACCTTTCAACGCACGTTATCCATTCGAGAATACCCAACCGTCATGTGGCGCATGAATTATTGTGGGACTCGTACCTGGTTGTCCTGATTGGGCATGGTGCAAACAAAGGCGCGTCTTTTCTGCCGCCTGTTCTGTGACCGCTCTGTATCCCGCCTGTTTGGTTTTGCATTCCCTCATATGGAGTGTATACTTCTTGTGAGAGATGTTTTTGTGTTAGGGACTGCGACTGCTGGCTTTCAAGGAATCTACATCAGTAACCTCTTATATTTTTCTTCTGTTAGCATGCGATGCAATTTACATACCGCAACTATCGGGTACCATGTCTGGCGCCCTGGCTCTGGTGTAACATAGACGTTGTACGCAAGGGACAAAGGGAGCCCCTGGACTGGTTATAGAAAGTAGACTGTCACCTTACTATGTTGTAGAGTAGCTGGCAAATTTCTTTGCCGGTGCTGTTTTCAGTTGTCAAGTTTTATACAACGAGCCGCGATGACCCTCTCCATCGGAAACGCACAGCTTCTCCAGGCAGAAATCGATGAAACTGACCTTAGTTTCTTCCGATTCTCAGTCCATGGAAGTATCAAGTACCTTACCATCGAGGGAAACATTTTCTCCACCACGGAAATGGCTTTTGGCCCATCTCTAAGGTCTCTACTGCCAGAATTTCCACCTGATGATTGGAATGATGGGTTAATTGCCAAAGGCAAGAGCACCGGGAAGCCATATTTCGCACGTGCCGTCCGGAACACATTTCCGGGTGTCAAAAATCAATGGCATGAGTACTCGGTTGACTATTCAGATATAAAAGTGGGAAAGAGGCTTCGGACTGGCATCTACGAGGTTCAATGTCCGGGATTTGACACCATTGTTGTCGCTAAATTTGCTCGCTTCCACTGGGAGATTCGATACATGGAGAGCGAGACAACAGCATACGAGTGGATAAAAGACCACGACATTGGCCCACGATTTCTGGGTCATCTGGTCGAAGATGGTCGCGTAATCGGGTTCCTGATGGAACGAATTTCCAATGCACGACATGCAGTTTTAGATGATCTCGAGGCTTGTTGGGATACATTGTCGCCGTTGCATGCCCTGGGGACTCGACATGGTGACACCAATCCATTTAATTTCTTAATGACCGACTCGAGAGCTGTTTTGATCGACTACGATACAGCTCAAAAGTGTGACGATCGCGAGGAGCTTTGCGAGGAGCTTGACGGTCTTGCTGAATCGTTAGCAAGTACATCCGATCGAGGCGGAGGGGGCTTGCTTTGAATGGGATGTAAGATCATTGGATCTTTGTTACTTCTGGAGAGTTTTAGCGTATATGCTATTCATGTAGCTTTCTGTAGTATGAGAACTTGGTTCGCCGTTACCAACATCCCCTCCATAGAACCCGTTTGACTTAATTGAAAATGTATCTCACATGATTTAAACTAAGCTGTTTTCACGCCCGCTACTGTTACGTACTCTGGTACTCTAGCAGTACTTCAAGATACCATCAATGCCAATTAAAACTCAGAATCGCTGTGATGGGCATCATTCATACGTGATTTCACCCTTCACCCCCTCAGAAATCCCTGCCCAGGTAAGAGTATATTATTACGATGATGACTTTGGTGGCTTCGTTTAATCAAGACAGTCAAGTGATATGCACGCGAAGGCCCACGTTAATTGATGGAAGCGGGGCGACGCTCTGCGTTGGTTGCATGATTTGCGCCATGAAATCCATAGTGAGCTCTCGCTGTGCCACAATGAAAACTTTTGCCTCCAGCTTGAATATCATAGTGCGCGAGACAGAGCAGGAAAAACAAAAAAGGTGAAACGAATCTCTTGACAGTGATAACGGCTATTGACGGGTTAAGTGAACCATGGCGAAAATGGTAACCCACCGCCTAGATTATCCATCCCAAGGAAGCGGGATTTGATATGCGCATACAACGTCGCATGTAGCAGTGAATCAGGATTTAGAAGTGGTGCCCCGACTCCTTGGCTCTTTGAAAGGATTTAGCGACGATGTTACGTGACTAGGCGGAATATGCAGATTAGGATGCAAGTCCTTACCCTTACCACTCACGTTATACTTCGATTCCGACAGGGGTCTCTATTTCTACAGGTATTTGTCCAAAAGTACTTATCGATTGTTAACAACTAAATTGAGCCTTACTCAAAATTCAAGCCTTAATTATAGTCCTGGAAGTCACAATGGACACTATTAGGATGTTCCGCACGCAACACCCCTTAGCAAGTTGCTTGCGAAAGGCCTAGTATTGCCTGCCATTAACATACTTATAGCCTCAGGCTACTACCAAAGGAGGACTGGGATGCTGCGTGCACATTTTGGGCTTTGTGCATGATCAACGTACGTTTCGGCGACGGCACATCCCGTCTCCACAGACGCATTGCGTCAAGAAATAAAAGAGCATACCAGCCTCCCATGAGTAGGGAACAATGCTGTCTTCTGTTAGCCTCTTCGAGATTCTTGCTGTGTAGCTAGGCTACATTTTGTGATAATGGCTACCCACAACGACCCAGAGTCCACAGAAGTTACTTCTACTTCCCCGCAATTGCCGCTTCATGAATATGTTGAGGCAGACGATGTGAGCATCTACTCGATACTTTATGTAAGACACGCAGCTCTCTAACCTTACCCATAGGTGTCGTCTGATGCGGAAGGCTTCTCTTATGAAGCTGAATGGTGAGTCCAAAACGAATATTTAGGCGAGTTGATGTTAACACATCGGGCGGAATAGCTCGAGCTACACAACAAGCCTAAGTTCGAGTGTCTTCGCGTACAAATTTGAGCACGGCCGCCGTTACCACGCGTACAGAGATGAGAGTGAGTCGCTGAAGAAGCCATGCTTCCTGTGTTCTGCCTTAGCACCGTCTAATCATAAACTGCGGTGATATCGGTAGATTACTATCTCCCGAATGATGATGTACGTTATGCTTTACGCAGCGTAGAAGCAGGACAGGAAAACTGCTTACGTAGACCAAACAGGAAGAGAAAGGCCGACTCGATCTTTTCCATCATATTCTAACTCTCAGTTGCAACAACAAACTCCACCTTGCACCGATTAGTCCCGATGTCGAACAGATTCTGGATTTAGGAACCGGCACAGGGATTTGGGCTATAGACATGGGTATGGTTGCTTCTCTGAGTATTCCTTTCATGGTTTTATGCTAACCCTAAACTTATTTAGGGGATTTGTATCCTTCAACAGAGGTGAGATCGCGCCTTTGGTAGGCCTAGATTTGAATTGAGCACCTCTGAGCTTTTGTGTGCAGGTTTTGGGAAACGATCTTAGCCCTATACAGCCTACTATGTATGTGAGACTATGCCATCCATAGCGGCGAAACATCTAAACTAACCGAATAACTTACAGGGTGCCCCCTAATGTAAGGTTTGAAGTGGATGATGTAGAGAATGACTGGGATTACCGCTCGGAGTTCGATTATATACATGCTCGCTACTTTGCTGGAGCGATCAAAGACTGGCCAAATCTACTACGCCAAACATTCAAGTATGATATGGGTATATTCTTGGGCTATATGTCTGCATGCCTATACGGATACTGATGCGGCAATAGGTTCACTAAACCAGGAGGCTGGGTGGAGTTTCAAGATTTCGAAATGCAATTCTACACGACTAACGGGGAGTTCAAGACCGGCTGTCCGTTAGATAAGTGGTGTACTGAAAGCATTGAAGGCCTGAGGTCTGTTGGACTCGAACCTTCTCCCGGGCCCAAATTACAACAGTGGTTCAAGGATGCCGGATTTACCAATGTACAACAGAAGGTCGTGCCCGTGCCGGTGGGTGTTTGGCCAAAAGACAAAAGACTGGTATGCGTTACGATGTCTCCTTCGATGACAAGGGCATTTGGAACCCTTTGATTGATAGTGTCTTTGCAATAGAAAACCGTAGGAGCGCTTAATTACCATCAATTCAATGACGGACTGGATGGCATGTCGTTACGAATATTCACAGCTATGAAGGGCTGGCAACCAGAAGAGCTACGGGAATTTCTGGCTGATGTGAGGAAGGATCTCAGAAACCCTCGACTACAGGCACAGCATAATTTGTAAGTGCAACGACTTGTCGACTTGTGAACTTTCGGCTGACTTTGACTTCAGTTATGTGGTATATGGGCAGAAGCCAGAATGATTTTGCCAACATTGTCTTCACTTGAAAGACTGAGTGAACAGACGTACGGAGCTGCGCCAGTGTACCTCTCGTCAAGGTTCCTCGGGTTCAAGTGTTGTGAGGTCTTTTGCAAAGCAAGAACACCACAGATATTAGCCACTTTCTAATATTCTAGATGCAAGTTGCAACTCCTGTCAAACACGAACAATATGATGAGTATCTGGAATAGAATTCACAACCTCGGTGCTAGATAGTCCGGTTCAGCATTAGCAAGCTGCAGAAACCCCGGGTTTCCCCACAATTCACTCTCCTGACTAAAATGGTATCGGTTTACCCCACTTCCTGCTCGGAATGTGGAGAAAAGCTAGGGACAAAATGACGCTGTATTGCGCTGGTCCCAGGCAGAAGAATTGTAGATCAACGCTCGGGTTTTCCGAGCATGACGATCACCATCTCGGGGCTGTTTTTGCCGGCCCATTCATAACCCACAACCTTGGGCTAAGATGGAGAAATATTCATATAGGGAGTTGTTCTCTCCTAATCCAGGGCACAGCCCAGGACTTCAAAAATGCAGACACGCATTCTTTGTTTGGCAGCCCTGCTGCTCCCACAGTACGGGCTGGCAGTCGATGACCAAGTAGGAGCGAAGATCGACTATGGCACATTCGAGAATCCCGCCGCTAGAATTCGTCCTCGTTTTCGTTATTGGCTTCCAGATGCCAGTGTAGATTCGACTATTGTTCAAAAGAACATCAAGGATGCCGGTGTCAATGGCGCTGGAGGCGTGGAGTTTCTTCCTTATTTTGACTACGGTAGTACTGTTCCGGGAGCAGATTGGGTAAACTATGGATTTGGTACGCCCGCGTTTGTCAATATCTTCAAAGCTGCCCTCCAGGCTCATAAAGATGCGGGTTTGGTGATGGACTTTCCTTTGGGCCCGAATCAGGGACAAGGCGTACCAGCGAGTCCTGAAGATGAAGGGCTCCAGTGGGACTTAGTAGGTATTTTCGTTACAAAGAATAGAATTACGCGTTCTGACATGCATATAGTCTACAGTCTCGGTCGGTGTCCCTCTGAATGGCTCATTTCAAGGACAGCTCCCTGGTTGGGGTACCGGGGAGCTGGTAGCACTCGTTTCAGCTCAAGTGTTATCGAGTCGAAATATCTCAAATCCTACAACCAGCTTGATTCCTGGCAGTGAAGTTCAACCCAGTGCTGTACAGTATGTGTTAAAGAACTCAACTCTGCAGGATTGGTCGCAGAACGTTACATCCACAGGAGAGCTTAGTTTGAGTTTTCCTAAGGCAGGCGGCCAGAGTTATAGGCTTTTTGCGTTCTACCAACATCAGACGTTGCATCAAAATATACCAAGTACTTTTAACGTGTCGGGGACAATCTTTAATGGTGGATCTTATGCCGTGGACCATTTCAGTGCAAAGGGTGCGGAAACTGTTACTCGATTCTGGGATCAGTATATCCTTGAAGACGAGATCAAACAGATGCTTGTCGAGGTAGGTAATTATGGTAAGTTGGTCATACTCAGTTATCAAATAAAAAGGAGAGGCTAACTAGGCGCAGGCTGGGAGGATAGCATGGAGATCACGTCCAATGTCTCCTGGACGCCGGGTCTTCCTAACATCTTCCAGAAGAAGCATGGCTACAGCATCAAAAAATATCTTCCACTTATAATTTACAAGAACAACAACATAGGTGTACAGTCGACTGCTCCTGGTACTATCCAGTGTCTGTTGGATACCCCCGATCAGGGCAACGGGTACATCAACGACTATCGGGCTGCGTTAGGAGAGGGGTACCGGGCATACTTGCAGGGGTTGACACAATGGGTGAATGACATGAATCTACAATACTCTTCCCAAGTGGGCTACAACCTGAATCTCGATGTACTGGCAAATGTCCCGGACGTGAATGCACCGGAATGTGAAAGCCTGGCGTTCAGTGACAGCATCGACGGGTATCGTCAATTCGTTGGACCCGCTGCTCTCGCCGGCAAACGTGTGATCTCCAACGAAATGGGTGCAGTCATCAACAAGGCATTCCAGCATCCAGTTACAGCGCTTCTGTGGGAGATCGCTCGGGCTGTTGCTGGAGGCGTCAACCAGTTCGTCCTTCACGGACAGACATTCTCCGGAAACTATGTCGGTACAACGTGGCCGGGTAATATACCATTCCACTATCTGTTCTCCGAATTGTACTCTGAAAAGCAGCCTTCCTGGAACCATGGCTTTTCGGAGGCTTTGAACTATGTGGCTCGGTTGCAATATACTCAGCAGAAGGGACAACCTAAATTGGACGTAGTCATCTATAACAAGGCCTCAGCCACTGATGCGCAGTTCGGCACAATTTACAACGAAACTGATCTAATTGAGGAAGGTAAGTTGGCTATATTGATGCTAGATGTTGAATAAGCTTCGCATGCTAATAATGTGTAGGATTCACATACGTCTATCTCTCGCCAGATAACTTTGCTTTACCGCAGGCTCGTGTTAGGAATGGCACGCTTGCTCCTGATGGTCCGGGATTCCGTGCAATGATCATTCCCAGCTCAAGCAACCTCACCATCGATGCAGTGAGAGATATCAAGAAGTTCGCTCGTAATGGCTTGCCTGTAATTCTGTCTGGTGGGCTACCAAATGCGTTCTACACAGGGGATAGAAACACAGATAGTCTCGTGAAGGAGATATCTTCCTTGCAAGAAGTGCATAACATCCACATTGTATCTTATGGTCAAGCATCCAGAAAGCTGCAATCGCTAGGCATTGCGCCGCGGGTGCAAGTGCAGGCTAATGGCACATGGTATTCTACATGGCACTCTGACGCTGATGGGGTCGACTATCTTTTCGTCTTGGGCGATACAGTGGATACTGCGGGTAACCTAAGTGTTGCCACGACAAAGCGCCCATATTTCTTCGATCCTTGGACTGGGAGTCGAACCCCCGTTCTTGAGTACCAACAAAGGTCTGGCCAAACCGTGGTGCCCCTTCGTCTGGCCGCGAATCAAACAGCTATCATTGGTTTCACTGGCAAGCCTAGCAATACCTTACTCCATGCTACTCAGGTACCCTCCTCAGTAATTGGCTACAATTACGGCAATCAAACCAACAATGTCCAACTGCACGTCTCATCCAGTTCAACCGACCAGAACCTGGGCTTATCCAACGGGAAAACCATATCCCAACTAACAACCAGGGATCCTGCCCCAGCATACCAGCTCACCAATTGGACCTTGACAGTCGAACACTGGGAACGCCCAGACAATCTATCCGACGCATCAATAATTGCAGTCAAGCACAACACAACCCACGAGCTCACCTCTCTCATATCCTGGCAAGAAATCCCCGCCATCGCCAACGCCTCCGGAGTTGGCTACTACACCACCACCATATCATGGCCCCCGACAACCAACACGGCAGACGGCGCCTACCTGTTCCTCCCGCAAACCACAAACGCAGCCCGTGTATATGTTAACGGCCACAGACTCCCAGCTTTCGACTTCCAAGCGCCGAAGCTCGACCTCAGTGCCTATCTTGTCTCCGGGGAGAATAAATTGACTGTGGAAGTACCATCGACTATGTGGAACTATATTCGGACTATGTTGGATGAGCTTTACTCGGCTGGTTCATTACCCAAGCTTGAGGGGTCGGGTCCAGACCCGGTTGATAATGGTTTGATTGGGGTGGTGAGGGTTGTACCTTTTGTTAACGTTAACGTTGATCTATCGTGATGGAATTGCGGTGCTGTTTTAGATATTTGGATGTATATAGTATATAATTCCTGGAATGTTATCTCGTCAGTATTGACACCAGAGCACTAGTAATGGAGTTGAGGCCATCTGAGCGGAGATATGTTTGAACATACAGCCCAGCTTTAATCCGACTTTTGTCGCCAATGACCTCTGTGACTACTGAGAGTGTCGACACGCCTGGAATTTGGACAAGCTATCTTTGCGTAGAGATATTCTGCCCGATATTTCATTAGATCACAGTCTCTAGCTCCCGTCTTAATGTTGTACAGCGTGTATGTCATCATCTGTTGGATATGACCCCGATGGAAGGTATCTGCCGGTGGCTTAGGACATAACTGTACTGACTTTGATCAAATACAAATCAATGGAGTTCTCCCGTACAAATCCTGGGGAGCGTGACTGTAGTTGTCATGGGGTATCGCAGGAGGGTCATTGCCTCAGGCGCACAGTGGTACTACACATTCACTCCACACCTAAAATCTGCGCCTTCCTCTTCTGGACTACGATCATGATTTTCCATTCATTCTTTACACTCGCCCTATGTTCTCGACATGCATAGAGTCCGTATTGTTCTGGTGGATAAGGGTATCATTCCAATAGAGTGTATTGCTAACCAGCCCAAATTCGCGCCTGAGGTCTCACATATGCGACGAAGAATGCCATCGGTTTAAGAGCAAGCCTGCTGTACTCGACTGCAAACGAGATTGGCCACAAACAGAGATTGGCAACTTGAAAGCGACCAACTGTACCACTGCAATCCACAACTTGACAACAAAAAGCTACGTACAACGGCCATGTCGCTGTTCGATTGGCGACGATCTGCACAATAAAAGGCCCCCGTTGCGGTTCTACACACATGCGATTGCTTCAATTTTCGTCTGGTACAACATTTAGTGAGCAGTAACTGAGCATTTTTGACACCCCGCGGTCTAACGACACTGAGCCAGCGATACCGCGTTTATCTCGGACGCCGTTGTGCTATGGCGGGGAGTGTCAATCAGGGCGTGCCCAGGCCATGGACAGTGAAAGATGTGAGTCGGGCTATTTGGGAATACAAATGCGAACACCACATTTAACAGGTATACAGATAGTTTGCGTATCGATTATTGGTCCGTTAATGCTGGCAGCCTTTGTGGAATGGTTTCTCTTTCTCGCTGCATTCTTATATTGTCTCGTAAAGGTGTTCCGAAAAGCCGAGCACTGGAGTATCAAGGTCCTTGCTGTGGCAATGATGACAATCTTCACCTTATTAAGGTAAGTTGGGCCATGAAACACACTGCGAGAAAGTATGAGCGACTAGAGCATACTGATCGGTACAGGGGAATTTTTCTCCCCATTATGGTTGTCACCCTCCCCTTACCGCCTCAACTCACTCAGAACTACCCTCCGGAGCTCGTCACATTCCTCCAGTGGTTCGCATTTTGGACGTTTTCAGCCTTACTCATCATCCCCTGGTTGTTCTGCGTTCATAGACTGGTCACGAGCTCCATCGGAAGAACGCAGAGAATAAAGGATGTTTTGGACGACCGGACGGCACCGAAGACTGTGATTGTTATGCCGGTATATAAGGAGAACCCTGCAGTCCTGATAAAAGCGATCAATTCGGTTGTCGATAGTGACTACCCATCGAATTGTATTCATGTATTCTTATCATACGATGGGGTCAATATTGACGAGCCCTACCTTCAAGTGATCCACCATCTTGGAATACCGATTTCCCTGGATACTTATCCGCAGAGTATAGATGTGACGTATAGGGGCGCTAGGATCACCTTGTCTCGATTCAAGCATGGCGGCAAGCGACATTGCCAGAAGTTAACATTCAAGTTGATTAGTCAAGTATATGAAGAGTACAACAGGAAACACGATGATCTTTTTATGTTATTCATCGATTCCGATTGCATCCTGGACCGACTGTGTCTGCAGAATTTTATGTATGATATGGAGCTGAAACCGGGGAGTAAACATAGCATGTTAGCCATGACTGGGATCATCACGTCAACTACAGAAAAGAACAGTCTCATCACGTTGTTACAAGACTTGGAATACATTCATGGCCAGCTTTTCGAGCGTTCTGTGGAATCGGGGTGCGGCGCTGTGACCTGTCTGCCCGGCGCATTGACGATCCTGCGATTTTCTGCTTTTCGAAAGATGGCGAAGCACTACTTTGCAGACAAAGCGGAGCAATGCGAAGATCTATTTGACTATGCCAAATGCCACTTGGGGGAAGACCGGTGGCTCACGCATCTCTTTATGATCGGGGCGAAGGAGCGCTATCAGATCCAAATGTGTACCAGCGCGTTCTGCAAAACGGAGGCGGCCCAGACCTTCCGCACTCTCTTGAAGCAACGACGCCGATGGTTCCTTGGCTACATTACAAACGAGGCATGCATGTTGACAGACGTCCGACTGTGGAGGCGGTATCCCTTCCTGTGTTTGGTCCGCCTCATGCAGAATACTATCCGCACAACTGCTCTACTCTTCTTCGTTCAGGTGATTGCCCTCATGACAACATCCAGTCGGGTCGCAGATCTCCCCGTTGGATTCATCGCGGTATCGCTGGGGCTGAATTACGTGCTCATGTTCTATTTCGGGATCCGATTGAAGCGATACAAAGCCTGGCTGTATCCGCTGATGTTCGTTCTCAACCCATTCTTTAATTGGTTATATATGGTGTATGGGATTTTCACCGCGGGACAGCGAACCTGGGGAGGGCCACGAGCTGACGCTGCAAAAGCCGATGAGCATACATCGCCCGAGGAAGCTGTTGAGCAGGCTCGAGCGCAGGGTGATGAGCTCAATGTCATGGTTGATACCTTTCGAGCCAAGGCCGACAAGAAAGGGTGCTCCAATCGCGCTTCAGAACAGATCGATCGCCGTCTTTCTGGGTTACCAGGGCCTTGCGGCAGCTACTTTGCCAATCATGATGAGGCGATGGTACCACTTGCTAGTCTAACGACCTCGCCCCTGGATGTTCCTCGAATCGGCTTGCATCCGAAATGCTCTTCTGACTCTGTGGTCACGGACTCTAGCAGCAACTCCATATCGTTACCCTTGGACGTGGAGAGCTTGAGGAACGAAGAAGATCGAGCGAAGCGTTTAATGGCTTTCCAAGCGCAAGAACTCACAAGTATTCTTCAACAATTCGCCACGGACCCCGACGATGGCGATATCCATACGCAAGGCTCAGCGAGGCTACAATCTAATGGTCCCGTGACACATGTTGCATCGGAGCAATCTCGAGGTGCCCCTGCCTTTGTCTCCGTACTGAGAGATGACACCGTTCACTGCATGCCGCTCAGGCAGCCTCAAGGAGCGCCGCAGTCTGCATATGCTCAACAGTCAGTTGAGCTAGGTATAATGACGGGGAATCATCGCAGTCTTCGACCGTCTCGGGCTCGGCGCCTACAAAAGACACCGAGACAAGCATCACAGTCAAGGAGCCCTGAGTACATGGTGTGACATCACAAGGACAGAGTCGGTGGGCGGGGGTCCATTTTCCATGAGGGCCATCATAGCACGACATTTTCGCATCTTGGATACCGTTGGGAGGTTGGGAGGTGGGACAAGTTTACGACGTATGTTAATCAGAGAGGGAGAGAGAGAAGCTCTGGAGGGTGTTGGATAAATACAGTCATTCTTCTTTTGCTATATTCTTACCTTGTGTTCTTGAGGTCCTGTCCCCTTGACCATACTCTAGATATGCCGGCCTACAATGGATATCATTATCTCACCGGTTCTCCTTTGTCCTCCTCTGCCGATAGTCGGTGACTATTGAGAGATTAAGACAGGTCATTACTCATCGGGCACATGTGTAGCCGCTGCACATGAGTAGCAAACGGTACCTTTTTGGAGAAATTGATTCCTAATTCTCCAATCATTGGGGTGACATTAGGTAACTGTTACGTGAAGGCCGGGGGTGGCCAAGACTCTCAGGCACCCAATGGGCGTACCCCGGGGCCGTGAAATCTCTGAGTGGTGGATTATCGATAAGAGCTTGAGGCAAGAAGCAAGCGGAAGAAGGAGAAGAAGCAAACCCCGCGGAAGGCGGTCAAGGATATTGCCCTGGCCCACCACAGGCGGTGAGCGGGGGAAGAATCGAGTGGTAAGCGCTCGAAGGTTCCAAAGGTCAGCGCCATCGGAGCCCAAACGGAGTTGTGCTGTGCTTTACGGCTTGGGGAAAGCATGAGGTATCGCCAGATGACTAGGATTGGAATTCTTGAAAGGAATGGGTTCATCCTATATATAGATTCATACCACCTCTTCCTTCCCCTCGTCTTTTCTCCTTTAAATCCGGTTTTGATCTGATCGTATAAAACTACGCAGTAGAAAGGTTGATAGTGGATCTCAAGTGACCAGCGAGAGAAGCCCACGTCTGGAATTTTTTTAAATTTTTTAAATTTTTTAAATTTTTTTTTACTTTTTCGATTTTCTTACCTGAGCCACAGTTTGCATCACCGCCCGATAGTGGCGCTTTTCAACGTGCAAATTCTCCCCCTCCAGCCCTCTTTCTTCGCTCCCCAAATCTTTTCATCCTAACTTTTGTGATACC
Source organism: Aspergillus caelatus (assembly GCF_009193585.1). NCBI lineage: Eukaryota > Fungi > Ascomycota > Eurotiomycetes > Eurotiales > Aspergillaceae > Aspergillus > Aspergillus caelatus. The sequence continues at coordinate 89,918 of NW_022475407.1, forward strand.
ACTTCCCATCCATTACACCTCCTCCTTCTCCTCCATCACTTTTTCTTCCCTCCCACCCTACCTCCTCCTATCACACCTATATCCCTTTTCACCATGAGTGTTGTCGGAATCGACTTCGGTGCCCAGAGCACCAAGATTGGTGTCGCCCGTAATAAGGGTATCGACATTGTGCGTATCATGCCTTCCCCGCCTTCAGCGCTTCCTTTTTTATGTTATTTTTTTTTCTATCAACCCCCCGTTTTTCTTGACCATTGAAATTCAAAGACTAACTGTCGGTGCGACTCAATTTAGATTACCAACGAAGTTTCCAACAGATCTACTCCGTATGTCCACCCTTCTGTTAATACCCCACTCCACCCCAGCCAACAACGACCTTGGACGGCATGGTTCTCTTCATTTAGCGATCCTATACTGACTGTGTGTGATATTCAGCTCCCTGGTCTCATTCGACAACAAATGTAGATATCTTGGTGAGGCTGCTAAGACACGAGAGACCTCCAACTTGAAGAACACCGTTGCAAACCTCAAGCGCTTGATTGGCCGCTCATTCAGCGACCCCGATGTTCAGATCGAGCAGAGCTTCAACACTGCCACCCTCTGCGATGTGAATGGCCAGGCCGGTGTCGAGGTCAACTTCCGTCAGCAGAAGCAGAAGTTCTCGGCCACTCAGCTGGTCGCCATGTACCTGACCAAGATCAGAGATATCACCGCCAACGAACTCCAAATCCCCGTTTCCGATGTCACCATCAGCGTTCCCGCCTGGTTCACCGATATTCAGCGCCGGGCCATGCTTGACGCCGGTGAGATTGCCGGTCTCAAGGTGCTGAGACTGATCAACGACACCACCGCCACCGCTCTCGGATATGGTATCACCAAGCTCGATCTGCCCGGTCCCGAGGAGAAGCCTCGCCGCGTCATGTTCGTTGATATCGGACACAGCGACTACACCGCTTCGATTGTTGAGTTCCGCAAGGGTGAACTGAACGTCAAGGCCACCGCCTGCGACCGCCACTTCGGTGGCCGTAACTTCGATCTTGCCCTCACTGAGCATTTCGCCAACGAGTTCAAGGAGAAGTTCAAGATCGATGTCCGTACCAACGCCAAGGCTTGGGCCCGTACCCTCGCCGCCGCTGAGAAGATGAAGAAGGTCCTTTCAGCAAACCCTGCTGCCCCCATGAGCATTGAGTCCCTCATGGAGGACGTCGATGTCCGCGCCATTGTCAAGCGTGAGGAGCTGGAGACCATGGTTCAGCCTCTCCTCGAGCGCGTCCTCGTTCCCATCGAGCAGGCCCTTGCCGAGGCCAAGCTCAAGGCCGAGGATATTGACAGCATTGAGATGGTTGGTGGCTGCACTCGTGTCCCTGCCATCAAGGAAGCCATTGCCAAGTTCTTCGGCAAGACCCTTTCTTTCACCCTGAACCAAGATGAGGCCATCGCTCGTGGTAGTGCCTTCAGCTGTGCTATCCTCTCCCCCGTCTTCCGTGTCCGTGACTTCTCCGTTCACGACATTGTCAACTACCCCATCGAGTTCACCTGGGAGCAGTCCGCAGATATCCCCGATGAGGATACCAGCCTGACCGTCTTCGGTCGTGGCAATGTCATGCCATCGACCAAGATTCTCACTTTCTACCGCAAGCAGCCTTTCGATCTCGAAGCTCGTTACGCCAACCCCGAGATGCTTCCTGGAAAGACCAACCCCTGGGTTGGCCGCTTCTCCGTCAAGGGCGTCAAGGCCGATGCCAACGATGACTTCATGATTTGCAAGCTCAAGGCCCGCCTGAACTTGCACGGTATCCTCAACGTCGAGTCTGGCTACTACGTCGAGGACATGGAAGTAGAGGAGCCCGTCGAGGAGGATGGTGATGTAAGCTGGATCCCCACCGTAATGCATGCACTTTTCTTTTACTAACATGTGATTTAGGCCATGGACACCGATGCCAAGGGTGACGAGCAGCCCAAGAAGACCCGCAAGGTCAAGAAGCAGGTTCGCAAGGGTGACCTGCCCATCTCCGCCGGCACCCCTGCCATTGAGCCATCCGTCAAGGAAGCCTGGATCGAGGGCGAGAAGGCCATGTATCTGCATGATAAGACCATCGCCGAGACCGACGAGAAGAAGAACGAGCTTGAAACCACGATTTATGATATGCGTGACCGGAAATATGGTCGCTACGCAAGATTCCTCGAAGATGAGGCGAAGAAGCAGGCCTTCGATGACAAGCTGGATGAGCTCGAGGTATGTTCATACTCCTTTTTGGCTAGACCGCCATGTCTGTTCAGAGTCCGTGCCCGTGCTAACTTTGATTGTGTAGAACTGGCTGTACGATGATGAGGGCGGTGCTGACACCACTCTCGATGTTTATGCTGCCAAGCTCCAGGAGATCAAGAAGCTTGTGCAGCCATTCGAGGAGACCCTTGAGGACGAGCGCCAGCAAGCTCTGGCTGAAGAGCTCGCCAAGAAGCGCGCGGAGGAAGAAGCCAAGCGTGCGGCTGAAGAGCAGGCCAAGAAGGCCGCGGCCGCTGCTATGAACTTTGAAGAGCGGAATGAGACGATGCCGGATGCTCCTGCTCAGGATGAAGCTCCCGCCGCTGATAAGCAGTAAATGCTTCGCTCCCGTTGCATCGGCTATTCCCTCATCCTTAATATTCTTTCTATATTATCATTGAACACAGCTCTCGCATATGCAGACTGATGCCAATACCTATGAACCAAATTCAATGATGTTGTGCGCTCGGTTGCTTTTTGTTTTTTATCATTACGATGCCCCACCCGTTTTTCTTTCTTCCTTCTTTTCGATTGTCGACATGACCTGGCAAAATTCATGTAGAACGAGATTTCTTTTGGTTTTCGCGTGTCGCTAATGGCGTTTCTGTTTCCCCTGGTTGCTCTGCGAGGATGCTGGTGAGGTGGTGCACCACTTGCTGATTGATCACCGCTGTTGGCGCACCCCCTTCCATCCGCTGGCGACCGGCCGTATAGAAGGGCGCATCAAGGCACGCGAGACGGAACCGAACATAGATATGACATGTGTGGATAGACTTTGGCTGCGCAAAAGTAAATGAATGCCAATACACAAAGGATCCCAGGATAATAATGCCTAATCATCCCTTTCAGGCTCTGCCTAGTGCCGGTGTGTCGCCGTCATGTATGATTCCCAGACTTGCCGGGTGAAGGGCGGCGGTGCCCCGTAGAAAATAGGTATCATTTCCCTCGTAGGCACTGAGGGAGGTTCATACTAGTGACCGAGATTGATTATTTAGGTATATCTGTAGGGATGTCTCCCGCGGAGTCATCCGACGTGGCTCACATATATATATCTCCGTGGCTAGAAACTCATTGTCTTTGACAGATGATCTCATCTAAAGCTCTATCACAGGAAACATAGGAAACCTACCCATTCCGTAAGCAACATACAATCCAGTAGTTTCATTCATGTGGTTTAAACGTCTACTGAGTCCTGACACCTCGGATTGTCGATATTGATTGGTTTGGTCCTTCGGGGCGAATGGAATTGATCAGGTGACTGACCACTTCCGGGGGGTTACTAATCAAGTCTTCCACTGTTTTTGAGGTTCAGGCTTTCAAAACGCTACTCTGTTCCCTCACGATCACAAAGAACGGTGAAGATCGTATTCCCTCGCCAAGACAAATGGCATTAGGCAGCACTCATTCGAGTCGTGACAGGTCGCCGGGGCGCATCCAGTTGTTCGCTTCGCCAAGGACACTGGATTCGAAATGGGCTAGGAGTCGGAGGCGAGGGACAACGGCTTTAAGTGGGTACCCGGTCTGCTTGGCAGGCTGAAAGGGAATGAAAAAGGGGTGGGGGGTTGTCATGATGGGGATATTTGACGATCGTGGAAATTGCACCGTTTGGTATGATTGTCAATCAATCTTTGAGTTGTTCTTGCCATCTCATTCAATCCTGTGATGGGTATTGAATGTGAGTGAGTAGGCATTTCAGGGGGCGTTTGAGATCTCTGGCGCCTCAGGTTCTAATTTTAACCCAAAACGGAAGGCCGGTAGTGGCCGGTGCATGAGATACGGCATTAAGGATGGATCTGAGTGCTTTTGTGCATAAGAATATGTATAAATGCACACAGGGGATCCAAGCGTTCATGAATCTAGTCCTATGGCGTCGACCGTCGTGGTGTAGGGCGTTATATGCTGGACTAAAGCTGCAAAGTGTCTAGTAGAGCGCCTCAAACCAGCCACTAGTTCCGGAATCCGGGACTTGACGGGAAACTGAAGTTTGAACAGGGGAGAGGGTGTATTATACGTAGGGCTGGTTCTGTCCCTTACGAATACGAGTGTTTTGGGGGGTGTTTTTGGAGATGTCAACTGTCAACGTGGCTCACGATGAAACACCCATGTCAGTCAGTGATGACGAATGGATGATTGAGATTGATTGACTGTATATTAATGGGGTAAGGGGGATTATGTCTTTTCTTTATCATAATTACTATACTCTAGGGGAAGTGAGAGGGGGGAGCAGCATTGAGTGGTTGTTCACAGTTCATGGTTCTCCTCTCGAGTAGGATGGGAATACTTTACGGATGGAGACTCATACTACCTCATTGATTGAGGGAGTGTTTCGTAGTGGAGCATCCCCGAAGCGGGCAAATTGGCACGCGAGGTGGCGGCACTTCAATGGGGAAGTACCGTTACCCATCAGGTATCGTTTCTTTTGCTTCCTCCAAGTATGTATGGATCTATGGGTTGTGCATCTTTAGCGGTTTCCCCGGTGCTGTGGAAAGGGAGGCAAAACCCCCTACGGATGATGCGCAGGAATTTCACCATCTCAAGGGTCCCAAAGCAGGGTCGTTTCTCCCACTGAATATCTCCTACCCCAGTGGAGACCCTTTTTGAGAACCCAAATACCTTTCGCCCCGCTTTAAGAACTGCAGCTGCAAGTGAACTGGTTTTCCTCTAATTTATTTTTATTTTTTGCTTTTTTCGACGGATTAGTCGGATCGCAGGGATACCCAAGGTTTCCAGTCCCTTCCGGTGCGCTGGTTTGTATCTGGGAATTTCTTGCTCGGCTTTCTTTGAAGCATTTGGATTGTTTTATTTTCTACTCCTTTGTTCCTTTTTTTTTTTTTTTTTT